>NC_056744.1:1121897176-1121989676 GCF_019279795.1 Protopterus annectens
ACTTAAATCAGTTCTTATGAGTCACAAAGAATAAAAGTGTTAGATACATAGGCTGTACAGTTTACCAAATATGTATGGAAACAGAGATAAATGTTGGCCAACTGGACTTAATCCACAGTTGAAATCTATTGTTCTATTTATATGCTTATACTGTAACAAAATGAAATGACCAGCACAGATGCTTCTAAGTTTTTTATTTTTTTTTTTTTACTCTTCAAGCAGTATGAAAAACGTTTTCATTAAAACTGAAAATGAATTTACATTGACATTTGTAGAAATTGTTGTTTTCTGCTTAATGTTTTCTGGTCCTTTATATCTATTCATCACTGAATAATTTTAACACAAAAAGAAATATCCTTGGCAACCAGTAAACATCTTGATTTCTTGAACCAAGATGTCGGAAGCAAATCATTAGCTTCAAATAATGTTAGCTAATGGATTCAGGATGACATATTGTTGATGAATGTGAATATCTCACTTCTGTTGACATTTACTAATGTAAACACTGAAATATATTGTTGGTTGTATAAGTGTTGTCTGTTGTTATTTCTAATATAATGACTTCTGTTAGTACACACAACCTTTCATGTCAAATGTAATACTTATATGATTCTTCCAAGAAGCGCACAAGGACAACACTAGCACAATATAATTTTCCTCAATAATGCATCACAGATCTAGCTTATATTATTGCTTCCCTTAGTTCGATGATGCAGTTCAATTTGTGTTCCATAATTCTGAATGGCTTCATTTTCAAGTCTAAAAGCTAGTATTCTGCAATAAGAAAAGTATGCTGATTCTTTTCATTTTAAAGGTGTCAGAAAATGTATAACTAAACTTATTCTGAGCTAATGAAATTCACTTCAACGTGTTATAAGATTTTTTACAGGAAATTGTCTGCAGCACTTGAATTACAAACTTTGAAGACAAATACTTTTTCACTGATCGACAGTGTTACTCTTACTAGCTCAGGATTACTTCCATTCATGATACAAAAATTATCATTCCCTACCAAACAGATGAATTTTTAAAAAGAAAGTCTGCAGATTGCCTTTAATGTAAAATAAACTGGTCTACCTTTGCAAGATTTCTTGTTTTTGAACAGTACAAAGATCATTGCATTTTTATCATTGAACATAATTGCATTACTGTCAATGCAAAAGAGAGATGGGAGCTGTGTGACATGAATAACAGAGGTAAAAATATATATAAGATAAATATTATGTTCACCTGAATTTCATCATAGTATTGTGAAAATAAATACTGATTGTAGCATGCCTTTTGACTATCCCACTGTACATCTGTCCTGCATACCCACAGTGCCAGCGACTGAACACATCTGACCCTATACTTTATATTATTTATGCTGTGCTACAACACAGAGTCTATTTAGCTTTGAACTGATGTAAATCCCCCTCATGCACTCCTTTAGGTACATTGTTTTAATGAAGTCCCACAAATTGCAGTGCTACTTACCACTCCTGGATATAGCATTCTTCTTCTTCTTCTGATCACCTTGTCCGCACATTGAATGGCAGTGGAGTTTAACCTTCCACAGAAGGCACACTCACACGCACACCTAGGGCCAATTTAGAGTGTCCAATCCACCTGCAGCATGTCTTTGGGATGTGCAATGCTAACCACTGCACCACCGTGGCCGCCCACTCCTGGATATAGCATTAACCTTATCTAATTGCATAACTGAATATGTACTATTCATGGTGGATCACAGAGGTCAGCCACATTGACAGCTCTATTACTTGTCACACTACCATGTACAACCTCTTTTGGCATATATAATGTTTTATCAGATGTGTAGTGTTTCTGACCTAAGCACTTTGTCTGACATATTCTGTCCCATGTCTTTACATGACTGTGTCTTCAAATAGCATCATGTGTGTGGGGTTACTCCTCTCCATTAAAGCAAACCATGGGATATTCACATTGTGCAGTTGTAACTGTGTGTGCTATAGTCTTACAGTAGCATTACAGTGCTACAGGTCTCGTGCTCATTTACCAATTACTGGTACCTAGCAAGATGTATTCACTTTTACTTACACAACATAATGTGCTGCTTGACTCTACGACATAGTTGCCAGTATATGCTACTGACTGACATGTAATGTTGGTAATACCATCTATTTTACCCTGCAGTAACTTTGTGTTTCACCACTCCACATGCTATTTATTCTTTTGTTTTGCAAGAATTGGTTTGTGTCAGGCTATTTGTTGCAGTTGCACCAATTACTTTGCTAAATACTTTTTTTCTCACTGCAATACACAAGACCTTTTTATATGATGTTTTAGTGCATTGTGTACATACTGAAATACTAGGTGATGTCCAGAAGTGGTACAATGCCATAAGTTCATTTTTTAACCATGCTTTGCTTAATGCTATGTACTGTCCATCTGCATTATACTTTGCACTATTGCAGAAAACATTGTTGCTCAAAAATTGATGTTGATCCCTGCAGCCCACTTTTTATAACTTTGTGCTATGCTATGTTTCATTGGATATGATTTGGTGGACATGCATCATTATACAATCATCCATTACATTTTGTGAGACAGCTGTTTAGTGTGCTATACTTTATAGTTCCTTAATAAAGTTCAGCTGCTTTTATTCTTTAAGTTAAGCATGTTTTGACCTTTTCTTACACTGTTACTTTAACCATAAAAAGCTGGCATGCACTGCAGGCTTATATGTACTAACATACAGCACCCTCCTTCCTGTGTTGTAATGAGGTGGCATCAGATGGTTGCAGAAGCAGATCATAAATTGACCAACCTTGCCTTATAGGTGCACTATGAACGTCATGCTTACTCAATGTAACACTTGTCATTTTATGAACATCACAGCCTATATTTATTGAGCAAACATTGGAGTACTCTGTTTGACCAGCTGTTATCAAAATATCTTAGTACTATATCTGCTCCAAACTGGGAGTAAGGTGATTATGCCTTATTACAGGCCTAACTGCCCTCTGCAGAATGCAGCAACATCACAACAAACAACTTGTTGAGCTGTTGTATGAAGCAGTGAAGGGGCATTACTATTGGCTCAGGCTGCCTCATGTGAATAGTTCAGACTGAGGCAGCATGATGCTGAAAGTAAAAAAGAGAAGTAATGAATTATAACCAAAATGTGAGAGTAGAAGAAAGTTTTCAAGTATTTTTTTTCTTATTTTTCTAACTAGCCCTGTGCATGGAACTTATGTAGTATGTAGGAAAATAAATATACCCTCAGATTTAATAAACTCCATGTAGGAATAACACACCCCCTGCACTGTCAAAGTGGGGGCAGCACTGAAATATAAATGAAAAATGTGTTTACCTCCCCAGTTTTCTTTTTTGCATGGGGTGTGTTACAGTGTCCGTAACACACCCCCTGCACTGTCAAAGTGCAGGATGGCACTGAAATATGAGTGAAAATTTCATCTCCCCTCTTTTTTTTTTTTTATAAATTTGCCCATGTTTGCATGGTGCGCCATGGCACTTAGGAAGGAACATGTGCCAGACATCTAAAAATAGAAACCAGTGAGCGAGTTTGCGCGGGACAATGCTTTGCTCAGCAGTGCTTAAATGTAACTGAAAGCAATATAGCAATGTATAGCTAAAATCTTCACATCCATGTTAGCTGAATGGTTAGAGTCATGGCCTTATGTGTGCAGTAGGTGCACGGTCTGAATACACAGACAGGTCATTGAGCTTTTCCATCTGATAACATTAATTTATGCATTTCTTTTTCATCAACATAGTTATTGATATTTGTTAACCAGGTTAGTCCAGCTGGTCCATAAGGCTATTTTCAGTAGAGATATGAGGAGAAAAGCTCCAGTTACACACAAGTGTCCGATACATTACAGTCACACCCCAAGATAAAATAATTAAAATACATATGCTTAGGTCATGTAAAGTAAAATACATATGCATAATAATAAAGTATCATTAATGAGCAAATAATGTCAATATATTTTTATTTATTATTTAAAAATCTGTTTTGCCTTTAGCTGAGCTCTGCTAAGCATGGTTAAGCCAAGCAAAGCTTAAACAGGTCCTGTTTTAGCAGTGCTTAGCAATGCACAGCTCCACTTAGCTAGTCTGGGCACTGTTAAGCAATCCAGTTTAAGCAGTCCTCAGCTCAGCTAAGTGGGTTTGCACACCGCTAAGCATTGCTAAACATTGCCAGTTTAAAAACTGCTCAACTAAGCTTAGCAGGTTTGCGTGGTGCTAAGCTTCACTTAGCATTTTTAAAAATGGTCCAATGATAGCAAAGGGTGGAAAAACAGCCTTACTTAAGCTGAACAGGAGAGAATACAGCCAGAACCTGTTGGAGTTTGATCACTGCAGGAGCTATGGCTGGAGTTGGAGAGGGTGCATGCTTCTGGGTGCAGTGGTGGTGCATGTTGGAGTTCAGGGTCATGGTTGGGCTCCTTGTAAAAGACCATGACAACCAGCTGCTGCAGAGCCAGTACCAGGGCTCTGAATACAAATCTGAGGCCTGGGACCAGTTGGCACATGACCTCACCAGTGCAACTAGAATTCCTTGCACCGGAGAGCAGGTGTGTCACCACTATGACAACCTGAAGCATAGGAAGGGGAAACTCTTGGCCCAGTGGATCTAAGATGCTCGGGACGATAAAGCCCCACAAGTTTGTAAGTATAGGAAGCATTGATTTTCCAAAGTCTAGTATGAATATCTGATAGACAGATACACATAATGGTGTGTTTCTCACCCCACAGCTGCAGAGGAGAGAGCTCACAACCTGAAGACCCATGAAGGGTTCCTGGCCAGGTTGCACCAAGAGTGTGGTGAGTACAGATATATCCTACAATATATAGTAATATAATTAAGAAAGAGTACAGTAGTAACTGCCAGTAGGTAAATTCTGTTTTGAGGGCACTGCAATGAATGTGGTCATAGACCTGGACTGATAATGCCAGGTACAGTTCAATATAGATGAAAGCATGAAACCTGATAATGTTAAGGAAAGCAATTTACTACTGCATTAATAATGTTAAGGAATAACAAGTGTATACTGTATTAATAATGATGTTCAGGTAATAAAGTACAACTGGATTCATAATGTGAAGTGAATAAATCATCTGCAGTCATAATTTTCAGCAAATAAAGTACACCTGCTGTCACAATTGTTAAGGAAATAATGTTAGTAATGTATACAGTGTGGAATAACAGCTGTCTGTCAACGCCTGCATTATGAAAAGTGTTTAACAATAAAAAGAATGTTAACTGTTTCATGTCACCCTGAATAAAGGTTTGTTCTGCCAAGTGTTGTGTGTATTTTGGGCAGTTGGTCAAGAAACTGAGTATTACAAGTGCTGTGAAGTAAATCTGGGTATAATTCTATTAAGTGGCTGAAAGTTGGCCGATAATGAGCTGTTTTGCTAAAGTGTAGATGTGGAGCTGTATTACAAGATATAATGCAAGATGATGTTTGTTCTGCACTATAAGATCTGAACCCTGAATAGCAATGTGTAAGGTATTATAGTGTGTACCACTCAGGATTGTCTTTTGTTAATCTTTGCATTTCAGCTGTATGCATTCTTGAATGTAGTTATGCTGATGCAGGCGAGTATGGCACTGTAATAGCTGTAGACTTCAAATATACCATCTGCAACTGTATATGGGTCAGGTAGCTAACCCAGTACCCCGATATGGTCTGTACACATCACACATATTCTCATCCACTAGGAGTTAAATGTGTACACCTGCATTCCAAGTAGTAATACACAGTTCACCTACGATCTCTGTCATGTATGCATCTCATGCATGTGTGTTCAAAAGTCACTGCAGTCTTGTGTGACACTCTACCTACATTACCAGGTCAGAATTTGCTACCAGGTGAGCTCTAGGTACATATCAGTCAATTAATACATAGCAGTAGCTCAAGTTTGCTAAATGTTATGTATGTTGTTCATCTTTACACTCTCATTCTGGGGTTCGAATCCAGGGACAAGTACTACTATATATTTATAGAAACAGACAAGTACTACTGAATATGTATGGAAACAGTTATGTATTGTTAACAGATATTCTCAAAGGAATTACAGGTAAATAAATTGTCTGTAGTAGCTGCTCCAATGGTATACTAATTTGTGTGTCCAGATGTACTAGTTTGTAAACAGCATTGTTCAGCAAGGTGATAAGACTTCATTAAAGTAAATGTCCACAAGGACACTAAGATTCCAAGTTAATAAGACAAATACAACTGTTTATAGTTGTTACGGCTGTATGCCTCGTGCATCTGTGAATAACTGATGATAATCTAACTCTATGCCTGCCAAGGACAGCAGGATGCATGTAAACTCTCTGTACTATGCACAATACATGTCTTTCAAGTGTCACACTGTCATAGATAGTAATCACTGTTGCCAAAACCCTTGGACACATATTTAACATCCAGTCTAAGTATGTCACTAGCACACTCATACAACATCAGTGCACAGTACACCTTGGTAGTCATATATGTCCACCTAACATGTAATAGTCCCCTGTAGTTCTGTACCTGTAGGTGTTTCAGCTTGACCCATCCTGTCCCATGTGGATAGCTTGAGAGGTATGCATGTGCTACAGAAGATATAGGGCACTTATAGACATAAAAGTGAGGGCAGACCTGTAGAGTATAGAACAGTACTGTTGGAATAAATTTAGGCCTATCCTGTTGTTAATGGAATGTCTGTCTCTCTCTCCTCACCTTTTATCTGCATCACAAATATTATTATTGCTATACTACTGGTATGGTTTCCACTTCACATATGTTGCTCTCAAAACCTTATGTTGGGCCTTGTATTTTATTATTGTTACGTATTGCAATAGTTGCATACTAATGTATCTTGTTGAAATACCAATGTTGTTGGCCTTTTGCTGTAACTGTTACTGGCATACAGTTACAATACTGACTGTTATCCCATTTATTGTTGTGTTCTGTATGCCATGCAATTTTATTGTTCTGAGTTTATTGGAACACCTATGCATGCTGTTATAACTAACATTTAAATGTTCTGTGCATGACTAACCTATACACCCTGAAAAAACTTCTACATCATGCCATGAGTGGGTAGGCCGGTACCTGTGCACCCACCTACCTCACCTCATCTGTCCATGCCACTGGGTCCCAGCATGTCCGGGACCCAACCTAGAACTTCCCCCTCTGCTGTCCTGCACCACCCATGGGTGGAACCTCCTCAGGGGACGGGGACAGTCCCCCGGGCACAGACGTGGAGAGGGAGTATTCACCTGGCAACAGCTCCCAGGGATGGTGTGCAGGATTCTCCAGCGTGACATGGGCAATCGACTGCACCATATCGGGGGAAGACTGATGCACCTGAAGGGGCAGGCTGGCTCTGGCACCCAGCTCCCAGCACAGCCACCTTCAGGGCCGGGAAGGAGCAGTGGCGATTGTTCAGTCCCACTGCTGCTGTCTGAGGGCACTTGGTCCTCCGATTCCACAACACCCTTGCCATCCAAGGTGTTTACCCCCCTCATGTGTCATACACCTCCCCTGTCTGCCATCTTGTCTGTCTTGTCTGTTTGCAAATGCTACCTCTCCTACCCAACATACCTCCCCACATGTACCTATATATCTTCCCCAACATTCCACTCTCTTCTTAAAAACAATGGGTATCTGTCCCTTAAAAAATCATCCCATACATAGCTCTGCATTTTGACCACACCTACACTGCCATCAATCAATCATCACAGCAATTAATCAAAAAAGTTATGTCACCCATACCCCTCCATCTGGGATGTGAGGCTCCAAATTCCAAATTGTCCACAGCATGCACAGCTGTTGCTGTACAAGAAATTGAGAGCAATGGTCCTTTCCTACTCCCATCCTGCACATCCCTACCTGCCTTTCATATTGTTTTTCCCCCTGCTTGTCCCCATTTCATCATTTCCTATCACCCCTTTTTTCTTTTCTTTTTTTGGAAATATAAGCACCACTTGGCATAGCAGTGCATCATGCAAACCCACGCAAATCTGCTAAAAACTTATTTAATCACCTTCTGTCTGTCACATCAGTAAAATCCCCTTCCTCGCAAGTCTTGAACCCAGCAAACTATGATGTAGTGCATTAGCCTACTAGACCACTCAGCTTTAAATCTTAACAGTTGTTTCCATAAACTTATCCTCTTTATCGGTGATGCACATCACAAAAAAATTCAATCCCTGCCAAGTTTCAAACCTAGGACCCTGCTAACTACAGCACCCTGCATTAGCCCACTAGACCACTCACCTCATTTTCCCATAAACTTATCCTGATTATCAGTGATGAACAGCAGAAAAATAAACAGCCCTGGCAAGTTTCACACCCAGGACCCTGTCAACTATAACACAGTGCATTATCCCACTAGGCCACTTAGTTATAAGGACAAGTAGCTGTTTCCATAAACATATCCTTATAGCCAATGACACTGCTTGTACATATAATGGGAAAAATGACAATGTACTTGGAACTGTGACACAGACACCAAACAAGATGGATGTACATATGGCCTAGGATATCAGGTAGAGATGACAACCGCAGACTGTTGTGGAATGTCCACAGGTGTGCCACCTACATTTGGCACACTTGTCACACAACCTATGCTGTGTGCCAACATACTGCCAAGTTAGTACACATTGAGATTATGAAATCAAGACAGACAATTCAGTGTCACATGTCATACACATCTGATCACACATTTTCATGCCAATCCTGTGTAACAGACTGTATGTATGCACATGTCTTGCAACTACACCTGCTATAGTATTGACTCTTTAGCACAATCTGTTACATTCCTATCATGCTTAGCATTTTTCCATCCACAGTCCTGGCTTCCATTCCAGTGTGTTTCATGTCAAGTACACGGTTATCGGAACAATAAATGACTGAGCTGTGCAATTTTAAGCACAACTTTTATCTGCTACGGCAGTCACCGCCACCCATATTAGCACTTCAAAGGCCTGTAGGTTGTGACATACTTCACAAATATGTATAGATGCCCTAAATACTACCTACTACTGTCTGAATGGCACTATTACTTAACATATTTACCAGAGACATATGTCTCCCCTGGACTGTAACGGGTACCCTCAACATGGCTATGCTATGACAACAGAGCTGACACTGCTCCCTGACTCACACATATAGCTTGCAGTCCTACAATGTGTTCGCAATCCCCAGCAAAGCTCCTGGGCAGAATGCAGCAGCTGCAGCCTGCAACATATGCAGCAGTATGTTCAGCTACCTGCTGCAGACCTACCATACCTCCCAAACACCTAGAACAGGGAATCCACACAACACCCATACGTGAAGGGGTGGGGGGAATGGTCAAGTGACAAGGACATGTGCTGAAGTCTTCCCCTACAAACACACATGGGTGATAGACCAGCAGTTACTGCAGCAGCATTGATCGTCTAATGCAAATGATGTATGACCCTCACATCTGTCTGTCTCCTTACTTGCCTAAGCCCACATTGTTAAACAGTAAACTGCCAATGGCCAGACATAGCATGCAAAACTATGGATGTAGCACATAAATCCAAATAGTGGATGGTATTTCAACTTACCCTCTATGATGCTGTACTCCCCACACCTCAATAATGTCCTTCCCACAGGTCAGGAAAAGGGTCAAGGCCTACATGAAGGCCTCAAATACAGCACTGTGTTGCCATGACTTTGGCTAATGAAAATTCAACCCAGCTGTTCTGAATGCAATTAGCAAGTCTGAACCACAGATTGGTGCACAGGCAATCAGCTGTTCATGAGTATTACCTACAAAAGGCAAGCTGCTGCCTATGGTGCACAGGTCTATGACTTTCTCTATGATGACAGACTGTGCTATCCTTGCATTCTACCACAAGATTTCTGCACATAAAAGAATACAGCACTATACCAGGTATGTAATAGTATTCCCCATGTAATCGGATGCAGTTGGGGGATGCAGGCATGGGAACTAGGGATTAGAACTATAGAGGTATGTGGTAAATATCTTGGAATTACATGTTGCTGTCAGTCAGCTGTCCAGCAGCTACAGGCTTCCCTTTTGGCTCTGTCTGCTGTGATATAGATAACAGCTCTGGCTCCTGAGGCCCCCCAGCAATGGTCAGCTCATGTATGAATGCAACTGGATTGTGCATTAGACAATAGGGACAGTCAGTAGTGGTGGATACAGCTGCCATATCATCATGTACTGTCAGTCTGCTCTTCTCACTCTGTAAATGTCACACAGGGATAGTTCAAACATTGTCCAGGTGCCCCTGACTGTTCCTGACGTACTCTGGCTAGGTCACTGTGTACTCAACACCTGTATATCATCACCTGAGAGCTATGTCTAGCATACCTGTCAACCCCCTACAGCAGGACATCAGGTTATAGCCAGTAGTAGTGGGGGGACACAGGCTCTACATCAGCAACTGAGTGTACATATTGATCATGCAACGTGAGGGGAATGGATACAGTACCAGGTATTAAAGTACCATAACTGCTTTCTGAGGTGTCTGGCCTGTGACACCAGATTCTCCACAGTCTGAAATGAAATCATTACATATTGTCCAATTGATTTCCAGACATCTACATTTGTCTGGCAGAGGGTCCACATATATCAGGCACATGTACACATTCTGCAAACATCAGTGCACTGCAGATGTTGGACAGCAACAAGGAGGATACCCTACAACACATTTGGAGTGCTGTCTGTAATTGTGTTGCACAGATGTTGCCGGACTGTACCCATACACTTGTGGTACCACTCACCTATTTGTCAGACAGTGGATGTATGACATGGTACTGTTATGTCACCCATAGGGGACACAACACAGTAGATGGCAGTGATGGGAGTGGACACATAACACAGTCCATCACAGCACACAGAGCCATAACTGGTATACCTAAGAACATAGCAGGTTACTAGGCTATTGGCCCTTAGGCCCTTACAAGCCTAGCCATTACTTTATCCCCAACAGAATCATCAATCTGCAGCTGTTGCCCATGTCATTGCGGGACACTGGTGGGACCCCTGGGACAGATTTGTAGTATCCCATGCACTCATCATGGGTACACTTGATGAGAGTCTGCATGGTACTCTGGTTGACATGTATGGGATGTGCATCTCTGAGACCGGGCAGCCTCTGGGAGACAAATCTTTGTCTCCAGCAGGTTTTATTGATGTTGCATATCAGATCCAGGCCTGTTGTGCTGGTAATGCTTGAGGAATTAGACTCACATATATGGGACAGCTGTTGAAGGGCAGGATCCAACATTGCCTTGTAGGTGTGCCACAGCCAACCTCTGGCCAACCTGTCCAATACCGAGTGGGGCACTACTAATTAGAGGCTGTCTGCATGGGACAGGTGTTGGAGGCCATGGGTTATTTTTTGCCATTTTTGATTTCTCCAAGTCTTTTGGGTTTCTAATACCATGATGGGAATGGACCCCATTCCTAAGTCAAAATACGATTAAAGTTCATGAAATTAGTATTGTTTCACTCTTTGATATCAGCCAAAAGTGCTCTTCACAGCACCTGGAATGTACCCAGTAATGACTCCTTCTGCAATCCGTATGGTGTTACATGAATTGGTAACATATCTAAATACAATTGTAAATTCTTTTTTATAAGACCCATTGCTTCTACTACTATTGGAACTGTCTGGGTATCTTTCTTCCACATGGCTCTCATGTCTGCTGGCAGATCCAGGTATTTTATGATTTTCTGTCTCTCTGTATGCAAGACACTGTAGTCACTGGGTGTGACGATTTCAATGATCAATGTTACTTTTGTCTTCTTTTCTTGAACCACTATATCCAGTTTTCTAGTATCTTTCTTTTGAACTGTTGGTATTAGGTGAGCCCATGTGATATAAACTTCATTTTCTATGATTCTTTGTGGCTCATGTTTCCAGTGTTTTTCAGCCACTTCGATACCATACTGTTTGCACAATCTCTAGTGTAACAGTCTTGCCACATTATTATGCCTTTCAGTATACAGTCCCTCAGCCATTAGTGCATCGCAACCAGCAACAAGGTGTGTCACTGTTTCCAATTCGGTTTTACAAAATCTACATATGTCTGGTTATCCCACATGTTCAATGGACTTTGTAAACCAGGGTGTACATAGCCCACTATCTTGGGCAGCCAATATTAACCTTTCATTTCACGGTTTAAATTTGCCTTCCCTTAACCATTCCTGCATTTGTTCTTGATCAACATCAGGCTCTTCCAGAAGTTATCTATACTTGTAACTATATTTATGTTTTTTCCACATTTCTTGCCTTCTCATTTGGTCCTTCACCTTATATTCTTTCTTTTCTTTTTAGGCACATTCAGCTGCTGTTTTGTTTGTATCCACTTCTGCTTTGATTTCCCTTCCTGCTTGACATCTATATGCTTCTGCTAAATTAAGCAGAGATGTCATCTTAAATTTATTCTCCTCGTTTCAAAACGTTCACTACATTTGGATCTTGTGAGGTCAGTAAATATGTGTGGAGTCCCATGACTGCAGATCTATACATGTAATCAATTTCAAGGAGGCCCAACCCTCCTCCGTAATGGGGAATATATAATCTTGGTATACACTGATTTTTATAAATCATTTGGTAACCATGAAGCATCCTTCTTATTTTAATATCCAGTCTAACACTTTTTTGGGGCCAGTCAATCACTCCAAAACTATGTTAGGACAGGAAGAGCAAATGTTTTTATAGCTTGGATCTTGTTCTTAGATGTCAATGCTGTTTTCAGGATTAATTTGTGTCTTCTAAAGTACTCCTTACTGAGTTTTATTCACATTTGTTCATGTTTTATTGCTGATCTTTCATCAATTCCCAAGTATTTACACACTTCCTCTTGATCAAGTTCCTTTATATCACTTTCTTGTCCCAAACTGATGTTTTCCTGGTGCTGCAGTTTTCCTTTTTAAAGGTTGCTTTTGCACATTTATCAAGAGCAAATGACATCCCAATATCATCTGAAAAAGTTTTGAAAACCTCCAGCTGTGCTTTCAGTTCCTCATCTGATGAGCTATACAGTCTTAAATCATTGGCAAAGAGAAGATGAGAAGTGATTAGACTTTGTTGTTTTCTAGGAGCCAAATTGTAGCCATGGCCTAAGCTGTTAAGTAAACAACTTAACGGATTAATGGCAAGGCAGAACAGCAATGATGAGAAAGAATCATCCTGGAATATCCCCCTTTGAATTTTTATCCCTGGGATAATAATCTGTCCTTTATCATGGCTTAATTGCAAAGTAGTCTGCCACTGTTTCATGGTTACTGCAATGTAGTCAATCAGTGTCGGGTATATCTTATACATTTTAAGCACTCTTTTATTCATGAATGTGGGATACTATCAAATGCTTTTTTGTAGTCAGTCCATGCCATACTTAGATTCTTCCCCTTCTTACAGTTCTCCACTATAACTTTAACAACAAATTATCCTTTGTTCCATACGACTTTCTTTTATGCCCTTTTGTTCTACTGCCATAACTGAGTTTTCTTCTAAATTACTATAAACTCTGTCGGTGTCAATTCCCGTGTATAGTTTATACGTCATTGGAAGACAAGTTATTGGTCTATAATTTTTAGGGTCGCTTGCAGGTTCACTCTTAAGTAAGAGCATTGTTTTTCCTCTTGGTAACCAGTGTGGTGTGTGTTCTGGGTGAGCCTATAAATAGTTCTTACTCATGGCTAAATTCTCATGCAAAGAAATTAATACTCTAAGCAAAAAGTTAGGTACTGCATCTGGGCCTAGGGTTTTCCATTTAGAAGCTTTTTTCACCTTTGTTTCAATCTCTCTGGCTGTTATTTCATCCCACTTCACATCCTTTACCTTTTAACTTCTGATTCTTTCTTTTACGTCTTCTATCCATTTAGCATCTTTGTTATGTTCCACAGGATCTTCATGGATATTTCTTCAAAATGTATCTACCTCCATTTTTTTGGTGGTCTTTCAATTCCTTTTACCTTATTTACCAATTCTCTATAAAACTTTTTTGGATCATCAATAAATTGCTTATTTTGTGCTTTTCCCTTATATTTATCTTTGTATCTTCTAAGTTTTTCCACCTGTTTTGAAATTTTTAGTTTGTTATCTCCAATAGTACATAATAGATCCTGGTCTATTCTAATACTGCACATTGCTTTTATCACATCTATCTTTCTTAGTATTTTTGTTGATCTATTCCCTTTTTTATAATCTTCTAACAATGGCACTTCTTGTATTAGCTGCTTTATAGTTTTCTCTATTTGATATTTCCATAATGGTATCCGCTTTTGACCCCTCTTTTCCCTCTCTACCCTGTGTTCCTGTGGTAGAACTTTATCAGTTATTAATTTAGCAGAACAGTATTCTGTTTATTTTTGTTTTATTGCATGGATCTCTATGGACAGTCCTAATTACTGTGTCCATTTGTTTTATCAAGCTTCTGACTTTGGGGGTTTTATTAACCTTCTGCAGTCTATTTCTCTCATTGATCTTAATATATCTGTCTTTGTCTATTAAATCAAGCAACTCTTCTCTTAACTGATTTTCTTCCATACTAAGGGCACATCCCTTGTTTTCCGTTTCCTGCAGGCATTTTATAGAAAGTTCTATATCATCTTCCTGTGGCAAATTCTCTTCAATTTCATCCTGTTTCATCTGTTGTTCTGTCATATGGGAACTCACTGGCCTATCACTCCTCAACATTGACTGCATAGGGGTGTCCACAGTTTCCTGTTCCTTTCCTTGCTGTCTAGCTTCAAATGAACATTTATACTGGTTTCCTGTGGAAGGCTCCAAAATATCTTGATATGGCACCTGACCAATTGCTTCCTGTTCCACTGGTTTCCCCTTAATCTGGATATCCATTGCTCTATCCCATTGTGGTGTTTTCTATATTCGATTTACTACTCTGAATCCTTCTCTTTGCAGCTGCTCCACAACCTCAGTTTCTATTTCTTTGACTTCTCCATTACTAATCTCTTTTTCTACTTTTCCACTTAGGCTTCTTATTTTTTTTGTATTGTAAAGTTTTCCATATCCGGACTCCTTTTCCTATATTTTTCTTCAAATATCTTTGGTGCTGCTCTTTTTGTATTGGTTAGTTTTGTTTTCTCCTTTGCATAAATATTACATCATATTAAATCTATTTTCCTTTCCCCTGTCCATATTTCTTCTTCACGTGTCTCCTAATCTTCTTGCTTTTCCTTATTCTGGGAACCCACTCCATCATCACCCCTAGGTTACCTTTGTGGGTATCACCATGGCCTTTCCAGTTGGTGAAGATGTTTAGATAGGTACATATCAGATGGGCCATCATACTAAATTATTGTTCTACTGACTGAGGGCAATACAGAGGTAACATACACCTTTTGTCTGGATGCACTCCTTTTACCTATGAGTTGAACCATGTACAAGACCTTTCTGCCAGTGCCACTACATGATGGTTGAATGTGACATTGTTATCAAACTGAGTACCTGAGTGCCTCAGCATAGGTTGTGTTTTTATGGGGTTGCCAATGATGTGGCAAACAGTGGGGTCATGTCCTTGCCTTATGGTATGATGGTACTGTTTTCTGCATTTAGATTGAAGCTAGGTCCTTGGCACCAGTCTGTACCCAATGTAAGACCCTGATGCAGTGTGTTAACATAATTTGGTGGTTAAATGACAGAGAGCACACAACTGGCAGTTGCCACAGCCTTAGTCAGTAGCTGCAAATGTGGGTGGTGGCAGTTTGCATTCATGCCTAGATACATGTGGGTATTTAGGGGCAGCATCTACTAACAGGGCCACGACATGTATACATATTGCATACACACAGGCAACACAGAGTAGGGATGCCATCTTAACAAATGTCCAATGTGGGACACTTCATGCAGTATTATGAGAGCTGGCAGGACAAGTCATACTCATGGCAAGTGCAAAGGACAGAACTTCTCTTGGTCTGCCAGTATGACATCTTATTTTTGTAGCATTTCCCTATTTTATGCTATATCTCAGAACATTAAAATGTTTCTGATGTAAAATGACTACTTTATGCAACTATTACACACACGTGGGAAATGTTTGTTGTCCTACACTCTTGGGATCTATGTATCGTTTTAGTTGTTTTCACAGGACACACCTGTCCAAGCATTCACTGTAACCTGCATGGTGGGACAGGTGTTGGCCATAACACAGTCACACTACTGCAAGGGGATATACGTGGAAACACACACACACACACACACACACACACACACACACACACACACACACACACACACACATGCACTCATGAACCACCCTTGGTGAGATTGGAAATCCTACCTGTCTAGTTGTACATACTATACATATTGCATGTGCCATGGAGCTTATATGCTTTTGTAGTGTTGAACACTACTATTCAGGTAGAGGATATCTGCAGGTGCTGTAAAGGTTGCCAGTGGGGGTTATTAGGTTTGCACACAGGCCCTTAAAATGATATAACCACTGCACACAACCAAAAGGAAGACAACTACATTGCTACTGCAGGGGGATATGCTTCATACACACACTCACAGAGTTGCCATGTTTGAACCCCTACCTATCTAGTTGCATGTACTGCAGTGATATGTACTTATTGCAAGCACTACACAGTTTATGCACCTGAAGAGTGTCTAACAGTGCTTCTAAGGGGGATGACACCAGCAGACCCTATAAAGTAATCCAATGGGGGGATTAACAGGGTGGAACTGGCCCTCAAATTGGTATAACCATCACACATTCAAGGCAACTACACTGCTACAGGGGATATGCTTCACACACACACACACACACACACACACACACACACACACACACACACACACACACACACACACACACACACACACAAGCAAGGTGACTGTGGTTTTCAGTTATTCTAATTCATGTTTTACTATCTAGTTGTATGTACTATAGTGCTATGTACTTATCACATGCACCATGGAGCTTATATGCTGGGAGAGTGTCTAATGGTGCATCTAAGGTGGATGACACCAGCAGGCCCTGTAATGTTATCCAATGGAGGATCAGCAGGGTGGAACAGGCCCTCAAAATGGTATAACTATCACACTCACACAATGGGGGGAATAACAGGGTGGAACAAGCCCTCAAAATGGTATCATGCACACACACACACCATCCACACTGTTACAGGAGATATGCCTCACAAACACATATGCACTCACAGAGTTTCCAGTTATGAAATTAAAACCCCTACCTATCTAGTTGTATGTACTATAGTGCTACATACTTATTGAATGTGTCATGGAGCTTATATGTTGGGAGAGTGTCTAATGGTGCATCTGAGGTGGATGACACAAGCAGAACATGTAAACTAATCCAATTGGACGGTTTAATGGGTAGAACAGATCTTAACATATATTGTCATTGCACAGTCTTGGGCAAGACATACAGACAGCTGCAGGGGGATATACTTGCACACACTCACTGAGTTGCTATTGCTGGGATTAGATCCACTGCCTATCTAGCTATATGCACTATAATGCTACATACTTATCACATGCCAACAGAGCTTATGTGTCTGGAGAGTGTGTAACTGTGCATCTAAGGTTGACAACATCAGCAGGCCCTGTAAAGTAGGCCAATGGGGAGAGTTCACAGGTAGGCACAAGTTTTAAAATGTATTGGCTTTGCACATTCATAGGCAATAAATACACACAGCTACAAGAGAATATACTTACACACACACTCATTGAGTTGCCATTCTTGGGATTAGAACCACTACCTATCTAGCTGTGTACACTATAATGCTATGTAGTTATTGCATGTGCCACAGAGCTTATGCATTTGGATAGTATCTACCACTGCTGTTGATGTGGATGACAACAGTAGCTGCTGCCAGGGAGGCCACTGCTGTGTAAGATACCAGTTACAAGGCCATACAATCAGTGCCCATTGGACAGACATAGGCCTATTGGGCATGTGTATTCTGCTGTATAGGGAATATATACACAGCCACACACACACACACACACACACACACTCACACACACACACACACACACACACACACACACACAGACACACACACACACTCAAGGTGGCTTATGTGAGATTAGAACCCCTACCTACCTACTATTACACATTAGAGCTCACCATACTATTTGCACTTGCCACTGGTTACAATTGGTGCACAAATGGCTGCAGCACTACATCACACTATGCTTTTCTGGGTCTCTCTCTCTCTCTCCCCCCTCTATATGTATATATATATATATATATATATATATATATATATATATATATATATATTCCATATAAGGAACTTCATCAGAAATAATGCAACAAACACTTCCTCCAATATAAAAACTTTTAAAAGTGTCAAATGTATAAAACCATTTGAAGAGATATACCCTTAAAAATGCATTATAATCATCATAATATTTAAATACTGTTGTCATGTAAAAACAGTCAGTGAATCACATAAAATAACAAAAACACACATAAAAATGATGACATAAGAATAAGCATACAAATATAAAAATATTAATTTATTTATGTTTATTTGTATTTTGATCATCAGCACTCTTTTGGCAAAAAAGAAATTTAGTCAAAGGGCAACTGATTAGGTTGAGTAGATTAATATCTGCTGATTCTGTTTTTTAGGGTGAATCCACCAAGTTATGTGACTTGTTCAGTGACAGGGGATATCCACAGAGTAAATGGGTTACTGTGATTAGGAACCTTAGGTATGGCCCGCTTTTAAGTCAGTCCAGTATTATGGTAGGTAAAACAAAGGAAAGTAATAATGGCAATCTATCCTAGGCATTTGTGTTACAATTTAGTAGGGACATTTATTCCCAGAAGAGTTTGATAAATACCCCATGGAGTTCTGTTTTTGTTATACTTAGGCTGTTCGATTGGTTAGGTGAACAACCTAAGTTTGTTTTAAAAACAGTAAGAATTTAGAAAGAAATAAGGGCCTGGAAGGGATCCATACTAGAAATTAAGGAATGAAATGTTGTGGAGAATGCAAAGAGTGCAGATTTATTTTGGGGGGAAGTAATTTTTCTGCTCCTGGTTATTCTAAAGTAGTTTCTGTTATGGGGCAATTAAAATTGTAATACAAAATGAGTCATTTATATTGCCTTTGTTGTTCTTGTCCAACATTTTTTGTCAGAAAGACAATTGGCCCCTTGCATACAATAATTTATCAGCATATCTATGCTATTAGTAAAGTTAACAATTGTAATGCCCCATATAAACATTCTGTATTGTGCAAGGAGTGTAAAAAGTTTGATTTTACAGTCCTTGAAAAAGTGGCATACTCTTCTAGGGGTGGTGATTGAGAGCTGTTGGTAGAACAGAGGGAGTTTCTCTGGCAAATATTATTTCCCTGTCCATATCTCAGAATACAATAAAATGCTGGAGAGGTTGAATAAATATGATGAACATTAGAAAGAACTAAATGCCATAAATTGGATAGGGATATTAAAGATTTTTCTAATGGGCATATTTTTTTCATGGCCAAAAGGGATTGGTGCAGATAAATGGTATAATGCCAAGAACAGAAACAGACTTTTGAATAAAACTGCCAGTGCTAATCAACGGGGTTTGATGTACACTTTAGATGATGTAAGTGTACCTTTAAGATAACAAGCCCACCCTTTTGTTAAAGATACTGTGAATGTGACTGATGTGGGTGGAAATAACACTCCTGGTACATCCCATGATGTTTCATCCAGTCCTCCACTGGCTCCAGTTAACTCCAGTAGTAATTCAATGGATTTTCAACAGGGCTCCCACACCCTTCAACTAAAGTTACAGGAAGAGATTGTTGTGAGGGAGCAGGCACCTCCAAGGGGACGTTCACAACAAAGGAAAAAGTAAGATTATTCAGAGGTCTGCGGACCCGGAGCAGGGCTCAGTAGCAGGTACAATGAACAAACATTCTGTTATTAACTTAAGTTTAACTTTATCCCCAGCTGATTTGTCCCTATTAAGTTGGGGCCTGAAGTTTGTGTCTGTGACTACTGACATCATAACACATGTCCTCATTGATCTAAACTGTTTACTCAGAATATAAATTTAAAGTTAATTTTTAAGGAGTCTATGTTCTTGTGAACTGATGCTTGTAAATGAACTATCACTTTTATACCTTTCAGTCAACCTGTGGTTAATGCATTCCATGATGTATGAGTTGCATCTATGCAAGTGTTATGAGAATGGGGATGTGTTTAAGAAGTTTTATAACCTATCTTATGAAGAACGGCAAGTATTACTGTGTTTACAAAGTAATAATGACATTATAATTAAGGAAGCTGATAAGTGGGGGATTAATGGATAAAGGTGACTACTTGGCTTCGATGCATTTGATTTTGTCTGATGAGCATGCTTCAAAATAAATTTCTGAGCTTGATATAAATAGATAAGTGCCATAAACATGTCTATTTTAGATTCACAAGTTAGGAATGATATTGATACTCTCAATGTTTCTACTGTCCCCTGTCCATAAGTCAATTGTTAAACCTCTCATGAGACCTATAGTCTCAGGGAGAGGATGGTCCGCTGAACCCATTTGGTTATATCTGCAGAATTTATTAAGTAAATACCTTAGATATGTTGAAAGCTATACTAAGCATTCGAGTGATTTTTTTGAGATAATTAAATACGTGGTTCAAAAATAGAGGAGAAATTCTCCCTTTCTACTAGTTGTGTTGGTTATTAAATCCCTTTTTACTGTGATCTTGTATGAATATAGTGTGAGATCAGTAAGGGAATTCTTATGTAATCAGGGCCAACTTCCTAGAAGACAGAGGGTCTATATTATAAAATCGACTGCTTAGCTTGTCGAACACCCACACATCAACATCTAAACAGCGAAACCTTAAAACCACGAACGGCCACTTCCACAAAGTTTTTCATAGGGACAAACTTCACTTGGCTATCGGTCACTAAAACAAACTTTCAAACCCTAATTAAATGAGGTGCTTCATCCCCCACACCCTCCAATGTGGGGGGCTGTGCCCCCCACACCCCTAAATAAATATACCAACTCTGAGATCGCTCTACATTGGGGAAAAGGCCAAATTCCTGATAACGGCCAAGTTAATTTTTTCCCTATAAAAAATTTGCAGAACTGGCTGTTCACGGTTTTAAGCTTTCTCTGTTTAGCTGTCGACATTTTGGTGTTTGACAAGCTAAACTTTTGCTGTACTAATATAGACCCTAGACAGATTGAGATGGTTTGTGAGTTACTTGAACTTGTTTCAGAAAATAATATATTTCTTTCTGATAAGTTTTACCAGGTCTTGGAGGTGGCAATGTGGACTCCACTTGCTAACACCTATGCAAACATAGTGCTTGATAAATGGGAAAAGGAATGCGTATATAATGGTCCTGAGTGCTTTTTAAACAATGTTAGCTTTTTTAAAATATTTTGTAGACAATATGTGTTTTTATTTGGAAAGGTGGATATAATGATTTGGTTAATTTTGTTGAATATTTGAACAATAGTACTGATTTTTTACAGCTTTCCATGTCCACTGCAGATATGAAGATTGAACTCTTACATATTGAACTTGTATTTGATCGGAATGAATTACACACACATCAGTCTATAGGAAAGCTACACACAGGAATAGATATTTACACTCTAGGAGTATAAATGCACCACATGTCACATGCACAAATCAGCAATGACGAAATAATATATACCAACCTCAAAATAAACCAAAACAAAACCATCAACATAATTGGATGCTACTTCCCACCTGGCCAAAACATCCCTCCACTAGAAAACCTCCTCAGCTGGTCTAACCACCATCTCCCCCAAGAAACTATCATTTTAGGTGATTTCAATATTGACTGGCAATCCTGTTCTAGCAACCATCCAACCTATCATGTAAGCCTTCATGGCTTCACCCAACTAGTCCAGTCACCAACCAGGATAAATAAAAACTCCAGCAAGCACACTACCCTGGATTGGATACTAGTCAGTAAGAGCCCCCAGTCATATATAACAGGCTGCTTATCAGATAGCCTCAGTGATCACTCCCCAACATTCCTACTCAAAAAATACCTATACCAAGCTAAACCTGTCATCTACCGTCAAATATGTAAAAAACTAAACTTTAACCCACTCACATTCATCTCATCCCTCAAAGAATGTAACTAGCATCCTCTAAAGTACCTCATTCTTGATGACGCAGTTGAATTTTTTAATACTACCTTCCTGAGCATCCTTAATTACCATGCCCCCATAAGACTTTCCAGAATAAAAGCACAACCCTCCCCATGGCTGCAGAAAACCACTAAGTCAGAAATGAAAAACAGGGATAAAGCCTGGGAGCACTGACACAAAACCAAAACCCCCTCAACTAGACAGAAATTCCTAGAACTACGCAATAGAGTCAAAAAGCTAATAAAACAGGACAAATTCCAATACTACCAGTCTGCCCTAGACTCCTCACAACACAGCCCCAAACAATTCTGGTCCTCCATAAACTTCATCCTCCACCCAGGTAAAGTCAGTACCCCTCCTCCTAACATCCCTCACTCCTCAGAAAATATTGCTACCTCATTCAACACACACTTCACCCAAACCATACTATCACTAGCTAAACAACACAACCCCCCTCCCCTCCAACCCACAGCTTCAACTAGTAATCTCTCCACTGCCTTCTCTTTTTCTCCTGTACCTACCTCCAGCATAAAAAACTCTTAACTAAACTTAAACCCACCAAATTAGCAGCAGACAACCTCCCAAGTGAATACCTACAAATCGCAGCTGATGCTCTGGCCTACCCAGTATTCATCTTGATTAACCGATCTCTGTCAGAAGGTTACGTTCCCACACTGGAAAGTATCACATATAATTCCCCTCCACAAAGGTGGACCCTCCACAGATAATCCAAAAAAGGAGTGATACAACTCTGAAAAACCAATAATCCACAAAAGAGTTGTATAGGAAGTAAAACTGCCACAATATCAGTCCAAAAACGTTGCCGTGAATGAATATGAATGAGTTCAAGTCCAGCACTGAATTTATTAACGCTCTTTTATTAACAAACTGCGTTTTCGTCCCAACACATTAGGACTTCATCAGATACCTTTAAAAACAAAAATTACCACTTTATATACCAAATAATTTCACTATTAACCAATAAAAACAGTTTCAATTAATTCAAACTATCGAATCATTCTCAGATATTCATGAATATTCATTACCCTCATAAATATGTATTACTTAAAAACGTGTTTTTATTTCAAACCTTCCTTAAAACATTTATTAAATAAATTATATGTATTTATGACATTTATGAGTTATAAAAATGCAAACTTCATTTAAAAAACGTAATTTATACACTTATTATGGGTCTAACTACATATGTTTAAAATGAATGCATTTTTTCCATTAATAGGTCTCCCTCTAGTGTTTAAAACCAATAAAGCACCTAAATTCATAAAAGCACCTTCCATTGACAAACCATATATAAATTTTACACTAATAAATAATGTTCATTAAAATAAGTACCAATATAAATCTATATTTATAAATATTAAATATTAAATAATCATTTTAAAAAATAAAAACCAATAATTTAATATAATAAATATATATATATATATATATATATATATATATATATATATATATATCAATTTATTAAACATTTTTGTTATTAAAATAACTATACTTTATTGTGTTTTAATTTTAGCAAAGGTCCTATGGAAATAGTTTCATTTAACCCAGGTGTCCTACTGGCATCAAGGAAAACCTGCCACCACAATTCTCTACCTTCTAGTTTTATTTCCCATGGACCTCCTCTATAATCAGGTTTCACCTGTTCTAACACAAAGAATAAATAATTGGCTCCTTCACACATTTTTGAATGTTTATAAAGTGCATTTGTTTCTCTGGCTCTACTGATATCATATAAGTGTTCTATATGCCTCCGGAACACTCTTTCCGTTTTGCCAATATAAAATGCCTTACACTGTTGGCAGATAGAAATGTATACTACTCCCTTTGTACTACACGTGTATAAATCCTTATTTATTATATTTTTATTTCTACTTTCTATATATACTTCTTTCTGATTCATAACGTATACACATTGGGAACATTTTCCACATTTTAATGTTCCTATCCTATTATTACCTATATTATACTTATTTAATCCTTCTAATTTTTTCCTAATATTAGGTGGATTCCTATAAGTAATATTAGGTTCCATTTTCTTTATTTCATCCATATCCAAAAACAATACAAATTTATCCCATTCTTTCATGAGTACTTTTTTTATATTTTTATTAAAATTATTAAATTCAACAACTAGTCTCATTTTAAGTGGTTCTTCATCCATTCCTAGTCTGACTTCACTCACTTTTTCAATTTCCATTTGTCCTTTTATAGGTTGAAATTTAGTCAGTCTACCTACCTCCACTTCTTTTCTAATCTATTTGACCATTTCCTGATAACCTCTCTCCAAAAACATCATTTCTAATTTATTACATTCTTCATAAAAATCTATCTCTCCACTCGTCATCCTCGATCCTCTCACAAATTGCCCTTTTATTATATTTTTCTTACAATGTGGAGGATGAGAACTATCATAGTGGAGAAAAGAATTTACATATTTGTGTTTTCTATATACTCTAGTCTCAAATTGATTATTTTGCTTTGAAATTTCCACATCCAAATAGTTAATTCTTTCATTATTCATAACATATGTAAAATTCAAAAAATTAGTGGTGGAGCCAATATATTCCATAAACTCTAAAAACTTTTCTTCACCCCCTATCCAAAAAATAATAATATCATCAAGGAATCTGAAATAGAGTTTCCAATATTTACTATAAATAGAATGTATAACATATTTTTCCTCCCATTTAGAGAGAACAATATTATAAAGGTGGGGGCACATGCCGCCCCATAGACACTCCTGACTTTTGCTTATAATATTCCCCATTAAAAGTTATGAAATTATTTTTAAGTATAATGTCCATTAATGTAACTATAGTAATTTTCTCTTCATGTAATAATTGTATATCACCAAAAACCTTATCTTCGAAATATTCCATTCCTTCCTTATGTGGGATGCAAGTAAATAAATCAATTATATCTATTGTTACAAATAAAATATCATTACTATATATTTCTGGTGTCAACATCCTTAAAAAATCCCAAGAATCTCTCAAAATATTTTTATTATTAACCCATATATGTTTCACCTTATTGTCAACATATTTAGCTAAAGGTACTGTTTTTGCTCCCTCTGCTGTGACAATAGGTCTAAATGGAGGATCTCTCTGATTTTTATGAATTTTGGGTATTCCAAATATCATGGGTACCCTAGGTTTTTTAACTTCCAGAAATTTAAATGTTTTGATATCAATCACTTTCTCTAAAACCAAATTTTCTAATAGAATGTCTATTCTTTTATAGGCTATTAACATTTCATCCTTTGAAATTACTGAATATTTATTTTCATCATTTAAAATTTCAAACATTTTGACTTCGTAATCATTCTTCCCCATGATAACAATTCCTCCACCTTTATCAGGTTTCATTAGTCTTAACATTGGATTACTTTGTAACTCTCCTAATAACTTATATTCATCTTCTTCCAGATTTTTATACATCCTTCCTGAATTACTTTTTTCTCCTTCCTTTCTGATTTCTCTTTCTAACACATTCTCAAGGTTCTTTATTTGTGGTATTAATGGGGGGTTATATAAAGAACCCCTAACTAACTGGGCCGAACCAATATCATTTCTATTGAAACCTGCCCTAGATGCCAGTATTGATAAATTTATTTTTCTCATGAACATTTTAATGTCTAAAATAGTGTTTACTACATCACCCCTTTTTACTGGGTTGAATTTCAACCCCTTACTTAACAAACTAAAATGTGTTTTGTTTAATATCGTGTCACTAAAATTATATATGGTAAATCCATTATAGGTGCTTTTAGTATTATTCTCTGTAATAATCTCAACTACATTCTCTTCTACTTCCAAACCAGAGATTGGGGTATTCATCAATAAAATCTCCCCTTATCTTGAATATTCCATTCCTTCCTTATGTGGGATGCAAGTAAATAAATCAATTATATCTATTGTACAATTACATTATATATTTCTGGTAAACTTAATGGCTGATTTCCTGTGTTGTCATTACTTACTTGATAAAGGAAGTTTCTTTGTCACCAGTGGGAGGGGAGCTTTGCAGCCTACCTGTCCCTGTGAAGTGACCTCAGCACAGAGCTGTAGTAATTGGTTGTTTTGGACCATTTCTAGCTCTTGGAAGTTCTGTTTAAATTCCGCTCTGGGCATTTTTTGGTATATACTCAAACCAAGCTCCTCGTGGTCCTGAGAGTGGTCCTAGCTACAGAGAACTCAAAACTTACTTTCTGGATTTAAGTATCTTTGCTTTAATTTACTTGAAATAGCTTCTAGCTTACCTAAACAAGCTTAAACATTTTTAGCTGTTTGCTGCATTATTTTAAAATCTGCACTTAAAGTTACTTTTAGTCTAATTTGATAAAGTTTTTTTGTTTGTTTATTAACTTTGAGGCTGCCCTTTAATCTGCTAGCCTGTTAACTGATTTATCACTGTTTCTGCATTTTTTGTGTTTCTATTAAAACAAAAAAAATAATCCTTGTTTTCCGCACCATACAGTTTAGACCAGTTTACAGGCATGCGTATCTGTAATTTAGTTCCTGTGTTGTCCATTACCTTACTTGGATAGAAGGAAGTTTCTTTGCTCACCAGTGGGAGTGGGGACCTTGAGCAACTACCTGTCCCTGTAGGAAGTGACCTCACAAAGAGCTGTAGTAATTGGTTGTTTTGGACCATTTCTAGCTCTTTTGAAGTTCCTGTTTAAAATCCACTTTGCCTTTTTCCAATGATGCGTACATTAAACAAGGTTAAACTTCTTCTGGCTCCCAAGTCTGCTCTTCAAATTTTCCTTAAGGAAGCTCTACTCTTAGTATAATCAGACTACTCATATTATAAGCCTAGCACTTGTTCTCAAACTTCTTACTAAGTAAGCACTCTCGTATAAGTAAGCACTACATCACCTACCACTGTGAATATCCACTTTAAAGGCACAGCATCCCTTATACTGTTCTAGCATGTCGAGTGGTAGATTACTGGCATCCTCTCCAGTTCAGCTGGTTAATCTGGGTATCTTGAGACAATGCTACAATTGTCTCATTAAGACAACTCTCCTCCTCCCAACAAACACAAATACATGTGAGAGATGCAACTATAAGCCAAACTGGAGGCTGAACTCTCTCAACTCACAATGGCATGACCAGACAGGAGACTGGTAACCTACACACAACAAACTCAGTCCAAATAGACCTACAACTGAAACCAAACACATAAAACACAAAGACATACTGCAGGCTCTAATAAAAACTTCCAAAACAACAGAGGCTCCCAAAGCAGACATCCAAAAATCCACCACCTCAAAACAAAACACATGCAACTATACTTCAATAAATCAGTGTGTCAATCAATCACAGCTCTTAAGGCCAAACACCATGCCTGATACACTAGTAATAGGTGACTCTATAGTCAGACACACTGATGTCCCACCAGGCTGAACAAGGAGAGGGTGACTGTGAGCTGCCTATCGGGAGCTAGGATCCACAATAACACCACTCAGGTCACTCCAAAGCAAGTACAAATATGACTCCATCATTGTCCATGCGGGGAATGACCTGAGCGCACCTCGGACTACATGAAAAGAGACATAGAGGAGCTCTGATTATGTAGCCCAGGCTGGTATGACCCTGACCCTGAGCAGCATCTTGCCCTCACCAAGAATGATGCCACAATACAAAGACAAGATGATCAGCTTTAATAATTGGCTCAGTACTGGTGTCATTCTAAGGGATCCAATGTCTGTCTGCCTGGGATGACATGTTGGACAAGCCACGCTGCAAAGCTTGCACCGTCACCACTGGGCTTCCGGATATTGGCTAAGGCTCTTGCCACCCCATAGGCCTTTTTAGGCAAGGCTCAAAAGACAAACCCACCTCCTTAGAAACAAAATGGAAAAAACTAAGGGTAATGCTCAATGAGAAGTCTAAATTTCAAGATGCAGGCACTTGATGCACTCCTCCCAGTATGGAGAACATTGGCGTATATTGCAGTAACTGAAACCGGGTTCCAGATACGATTTTGGCTACCAGGTTGTACCTCGTATTATCGTGGCTGACTAAAACCAGGCGAACCACAAAGGGAGGGGGTGTCCATATTCATCAAGGACACCACACCTCCAGGTTGATAGCTTGCTGCTGAACCATCACAGACCATACAGGTGCAAATAACCATGAAATGACTGCTGTACAACTGGCTGGAATGGCCTCTGTCTCAGGGGCTTCCCTCAGCCTTCCTGAAGACATTTGGAGGATATGAATGTATCTACGAAATACCATCATACTGAGACTTCAACTACCAAACATAGATTGGTATTATTCTAGCAACCCTAACACCCTAGCCGAGAAGGTACCTGGAATTGCATACATTCAAATTAAATGGAACAACTAGTCACCCTCTCCACTGGGGAGATAATATACTAGCCTGAGCATCACAAACATTGGGACAAGGCCGCCACACGGAGGTAGCCTCACTAGTGAGATCGACCACAAACTAATCACCCTGGATATACATATCCCACCTCCACACAGCACAAAGACCACAGTGAAAAACTTCTCAAAGCAGACTTCACTCTTCTTAAGACTGAGATGGTATCCTTTAAGCCCACTGGGCCAGTGGATACCACATCCCACAATGCGAATCCTTTACAAATGCTTTCTATGGACATCTCCAAGAATGCATGGATCATGCAATCCCAAATAAATCCAAGTCCCTCTCCACCAAAGGCAAGCGTCCTGTCTGGTGGACCTCAGCCATAACAAATTGTATAACAAAGAAGGAAGCTACTGCACGACAGAGCAAAATCCCATAAAGGGAAGACATCTCTGATCAACATAGCAGAAAACTACGTTCTCTCATAAAACATCCAAGGCCAACTTTGAGAGAAAATCGCTAAGGACACTAAAGATAACCACAAAGCCTTCTTCAGCTATGTTAGAAACCTGGAGAAACCCTCAGATATGCTCAGAGTTAGTTCACAAACAAAAAATACACTGAACCCACAGATATTGCCAACATTCTGGCTGACAGGTTCAGTGCAAATTTCTCCCTCCTCACCCCAAAAGAAGAAATACTTATCCCAGCTGAATGTAATCTCCTGTCATCTCAGATGTCCAAGTGAGAACCGCCCTCAACAAAGCTAAAAACACAGCATCAATGGGACCTGACGGTATCCGGTTGCTTTACGTGAACTCAAGAGGAGCTAAACCCACATAAAAATGCTATTTAACCTTAGCCTTACTACAGGATATGTACCTGAACACTGGCGTACAGCAACAGTGGTCCCACTCCACAAAGGGGTACCTCTACAGACCCTGGAACTACCCCCTAAGCAACCAGCCTGGTCTGCAAAGCTATGGAAAGAATCATTATGGAACTCATAAACAGAGACATAGGGGACCTACAGACACTTGACCCCACCCAGTTCGGCTTTGTAAAGGGCAGATCCTGCCTTTAACCTGGTTGACTTTTTGAAACAGTACTAGAGCCATTGATGAGGGCAAAGCAGTCCAACAGCCTACCTGGACTTGGCTAAGGCTGGTAATTTTTGTTTTTAAAGGTACCTGATGAAGTCCTAATGTGTTGGGACGAAAACGCAGTTTGTTAATAAAAGAGCGTTAATAAATTCAGTGCTGGACTTGAACTCATTCATATTCATTCACGGCAACGTTTTTGGACTGAGATTGTGGCAGTTTTACTTCCTATACAACTCTTTTGTGGACCCTCCACAGAACTAACCAATTACCGCCCCATAGCTATTCTCTCTCCACTCTCCAAAATACTAGAGAGATGCATACACTCTCAGGTCTCAGACTACCTCTTTACTAACAACCTCCTTTCCAGTACTCAGCATGGTTTCTGACCAAACCATAGCACCACCATTGCCTTACTCTCCTTTACTAACACTATCCTTCAGCATAAAAACAATGGCTTTCTCTCCTCTGCTACTTTCCTAGACCTGTCTAAAGCATTTGACATGGTCCCACACAAACAACTTATCTGTGTCCTCAATAACCTATCCTTCTCTCAGTCAGTCACCAACTGGTTTCAGAGTTACCTGTCTGACCGCCAGCAATCCATTGTATGGCAGAATGACATATCTCAACTACCTGTCTCCATAGGGGTTCCCCAAGGATCCATCCTTGGACCCCTACTCTTCTCTGTTTACACCAATAATCTAGCCTCTGCTACCAAACATGGCACACTCATACAATACGCAGATGACTCAACCATCATCTGCTCAGCCCAGTCCCTACCCAAATTGCAAAAATTCACACAGGAAGCCTTTTCCTCTATTGAAACTTGGTTATCTGATGCCCAATTAATACTCAACCCAAACAAAGCTAAACTACTCATCTTCCAACCCACCAAACATACTCCAAACAACTCTCACTTTAACTTCACAGCAAAAGACAACACCACTATATACCCAACTGAACACACCAAATTGCTAGGAGTGGAAATAGACAATAAACTAAAATTTGACATTTACATATCCATGACCATAAAAAAGTCCACAAAAAACTAGGAGCGTTATACAGAAATAAGCAACTTCTCGTCAAAGCAGCAAAGATTTCAATAGCAAATTCCCACCTTATCTCCACACTACTTTATGCCTGTCCAATATATACCAACCTAAGGCAATGCGATCTAAATAAGCTAGAGACCTGCTACAACAAAATCGGCAAATTCGTCACAGGGGCATCCTACCATAGTCACCACTGTCTCTCACTTGCTGAACTAGGCTGGCTTGAACTCCCTCACCTTCAGTGGTATCAACTCTCACTTGCCCACAAACTAGTAAACCATCCACTAAATGTCCCATCCCTCTAGAATCTACTCCAACCCTATCGCACCACCAGACCACTAAGATCCAGCAACAAAAGTCACTTGCAGATCACTAAAGCCAATAACTCTGCTGGTGAAGCACTATTCTCTTGCACCATAGCCAAATTATGGAACTCCCTTCCACCCACAATTACCTCCATACCATCATGCACCCACTTCAAAACTTTACTAAAAGCGCACCTAAAAACATGCTGGCTATGCCCTTGCAACTCCCACTCTAATATCACCCACCCCATCCAACCACTACCTTTCTTTCCACTCCACTAACTACCTTGATTATAGCAAGCTCAGATGCTCATAAGCCTAGTACTTATTATACAGCAGGAACTTCTCATTGTAACATTTGTTAATGTCTGTTATGTACTTCACAGATAACGATTATAGTTGTCTACTGATGTACTATGTTCTTCATCTGTAAATATGTTGTAAGTAATTGCTATGTTAAATTGTTAATCACTATGTAACACAATGTAACTACTGTCTGTTTATTTTAACTGTGGAGCTTTTCTCCCTGGGCCTCTGCTGAAAATGGACCTACATCCAGTCGGACACTCCTGGTCAACAAATGTAAATAAATAAATAAAATGTTTTCAGGGGAATTGTTAAGGGCCAGTTTCTTCATACAAGTAGATTGAATACTGACTTAGATAAATGTACGGAACAGGTTAATGAAATGATGGCTGAATTCCATGATAGTGATTATAATGAGGAATTATCGGCAAGTATAAATAAGAACGTTCTGGTAATGAGGGATACTGATGCCAAACCGTATTTTAGTAATGATGTACATGAGATGAGATCAGTGAATGATTCTGATTCCAATCACACATTACGTTATGCCATCACTTCAGTAGGTGTAGTGATAGTGTGAGGAAAATTATTATGGATAATTGGGACATTTTGAGAACTATGCCAGAATTAGAGAATATTGTGGGTGCTAAGCCTAGATTTGCTTATCATAATTGTTCAAATTTAAAGCAGATTTTATGCTATAAGGATACTAAACCTGCTGTAACATCTAGACAATTTAATAAGGTTGGCACCTATCCTTGCTATAACATTTCCTGCTGTAATGCCATTAGGGAATCATCCTGTTATGAAGAAGTGTTTTGCTACTTGTAATTCTACTTATGTCACATATCTTGCTACTTGTGAAGTATGTTCAAGTTTTTTATGTTGGAAAGTCTACCTAATGGCTAAAAGATAGGATAATTGAACTTAAGTCGGAGATTAGAAGGAATGTTTTGACCACTGCATTGGCTAAACATATTAGTGACAATGACCCCACACATAGTTTTACATTTAGGGTGATGGGCTTGGTTAACAAAAATATGAGGGGAGCAATTTAAATAATAGACTTGAACTCAGAGTATGAATGGATTTTATGATTGCAGGCTGATCACCCACATGGTATTAATCAAACTGTAACTATAAAACCGGTTCTTAAGTGAAAACAATTATGCTTGAAATGATACTAATTGGTTTTAAGTGAATTGTATGTCTGTTTTTATGATACTGCTGGCTGTGCTGTTCAGGGAGTGAGTATTTAATAATCTTGTAATTAAGTGATTTTTATCTTGCACTGATGAAGGGGTGTTTGTGAACCCAAAAGCTTTGCCGTTTGTGTATTATTAAATGTATTGTGATATGGTACATTGTTGGATTCATTTTTTTTGCTAAATAATACTAAATACCAGAGCTGCACCAGGAATTAGCAATTTAATTTCTATCAAGCCTGTCTTAAAAGTCAAATCTGCATGTTTGTTTTAGCATCGTTAATAATATTTGAATGCCTATTCTTATATCATCATTTTTATGTGTATTATTTGTATTTTATGTGATTTATTGGCTGTTTTTCACATGCCACTGGCATTTAAGTCTTATGGTACTATAATTTGTTTTTACGGATGTATCTCTTTAGATGGTTTTGTAAGCTTGTCACTTTTAAAGGTTTTTAAATGAGAGTAAGTGCTTGTTGCACTGTTTCTGATGAGTTCCTTATATGGTAGAACAAAAGCACTTAAACATTAAATAAATTATCTATTTGTATCCTCTGGTGTTGCATTCTCTATTTTATATTTTTATGTCTATATATTTGTATCTATACATGTACATATAGCTATATATATATATATATATATATATATATATATATATATATATAGACATAGATCTATACATAAATATATGTATGTATGTATATATATGTATATATATATATATATATATATATATATATATATATAGAGAGAGAGAGAGAGAAAGAAAGAAAGACAGAGAGAGTAGTGCTATATGATTTACTACTTCACACATTTCATTGTGTGCTGAAACACTGGTGTTTTTCATTGCTGATACAGTTGATGGTGGAAGTTCATTATATCAACTGTTACATAGTTTTGGGGATTTTCCTTTACTTTCTGTTTGCACAACCATGGAGATAGAATATTTAATTTCTGGTGGTGTGTTGGTAGAGCCCCCACATCTGGGGTGGGGGTTGGGGGAAAAGGCCCCATTGTAAAAGATATTTTTCTTTTATAATAACAAATATGTTTGGTGTTTTGTGTTTCAATCAAACTCATTGACAATTATTCATTCTAAACTGTATATAACTATACACATATATATGTATATATATATATATCAGTTCAGAACATACGACATCCCCAGGTAAGTGATTTCCCCTTACAGGACATTTGAGCAGCACTTGCGCTACTAATGCGGCCTTTATGGACAATGGAGTGTAAGCTGCACCCTGGGTCCTAAATTGCTGGGGGAAAAAGGGAAAATCTGCTTACCTGAATATCAACGGTCGTATATATATATATATATATATATATATATATATATATATATATATATATATCCACTTCAAAACATCTAAAACCCATAACATCTAATTTCATAACATTGAGACCAGAACATCTAAAACCCAAAAACATTTAAAACCCATAACATTGAGTTTCACAACATCTAACAGTACAAATCACATGAAAATAACATCCCCTCCACATATAATGACACCAAACTACCAAATACACTTTTTACTACATTTCTGCAGGGGGTGCTTGATACGGTGGCATTAGGAAATTGCCTTTTTCCCACTGTAGTGTGATCTTGGAGTTGGTATATTTAATTTATGGAGGGTGTGCGGGCAGAGCCCCTCACATGGGGTGGTGCAGGGGGGCTTGGCCCCTCTGCAGAAACATAGTAAAAGGTGTGTTTGGTAGTTTGGTGTTGTTATATGTGGAGGGGATGTTATTTTCTTGTGATTTATAGTGTTGAGTGGCATTCGAAAGACATGCGTAGAATAGAAGTGCCTTCGTTGAAGGTTGGGCGTCGGGCTGGCACCTTGGCACTGTAAAAATCAACTGCAAATCATTAGCGGACCAGAGTTCTGCTGTGGCGACCCCTAACCGAGAAAAGCCGAAAGAAGAAGATGTTATGAAATTCAACATTATGGGTTTTAGATGTTTTGGGTTTTAAATGTTCTGGTCTCAGTGTTATGAAATTAGGTGTTATGGGTTTTAGATGTTTCAAAGTAGACCAATATGTATATATATATATATATATATATATATATATATATATATATATATATATGGTTCATCTCAATAATGTCGATGGCCACAACAGGGAACCCACTTCCGTGAACTCCTAACTGCACCTTCACAAAACCTCGAATGCTGATATTCCAAACTGCAAAGTCTCGCCCCCTTTATGATCCATGTTAGCACTTGTTTGTAGGTGTGGTGTGATTGAAAATGTCGATTTTCAACGGTTTGTCATCTTTCTGAAGTTTTGGCATTATGGGTTTGGTGGAAATGGTTCAGCATTGTACACATTTGCTGTTGTGACATTCAACATTATGGAGATATATATATATATATATATATATATATATATATATATATATATATATATATATATATATATATATATATATATATATATATATATATATGTGTGTGTGTGTGTGTGTGTATCGAATAATTATGTTACAAATATATGCATACATAGTGGAAAATAAACTTTTTTGTTTCATAGCAGTAATAATGTCCGAGGACAGAAACCTCCCAAAGTCTGTGGAAAGACATTGGAGGGGTTCAGGTTGAAAAATAAATCCTTCTCTTGTCTCTGTTGTATCCTTTGTCTCATAGTACACATATACCTTTCTACATTTTTTTAATTTTTTTATTATAATCCAAAATATCTTGAGTAAAATCAAATGTGCTCTGTTCTGGTTGTACTGAAAAATGTTTTTGTTGTAATAATTTTTTAAACATCCCTGTATCTCTTTGTATACAAAACTGCAAGGTCTTTCTTTATGTAATACTATTCAGTCTATTCAGATTGCAATTATTTTTTCTAATCAAACAAAATAGGATTGTATCTACCATTCTTTGTATATCCTTGACTGGATGTGCACAGATGAGCTAAGATTCGTATACATAAAATGCTAGGTATTCCAACAGAGTAAAGAAGTAAACAGTGAAGATGTAAACAAAATAATATTCCACTCATCTTGCAGTTTATTTTAAGTCTGTTGTCATTTTAGTTAGACTTTATTAAAACACACAGATTTAGAATGATTCATGCAAATTGTACCTCAGTCCTATACCAAAAGCTCTGTGTAATTCCAAAAGACTGCAGCACAAGTGGATAAGACCTTTTATTGCAGTTTTACGTTGTGTAGCCACACTACTCTGAACACAGATCACATACACAAAGGTCTCTGTCCTATGATAGTATCTGATAGTATGTGAATCTTCACTAAGTTGTAGCAGGTCTCATTCTGATATGTAAGTGTAAAGTGTTTTTCAGGCCTTGGAGAAATTGCAAAGCAACAGATATCTCTGATAATAAATATATCTGCAACTCACCTTTTAATGCTGCTCACAGCATTGATACCTGGTGATAACTGACGGTTTTAAGATCTCATTTAAAGCATGCAATTATGTACTTTCTATGAACACAGTAAAACATTAGTCAGGTTCCCATTTATGCTTCTAAATAATGCATTTCCTTTGTAACTTCCACAGTTCAAGAAACATTCCAACAAGTTACCTTAGTCGATTCAAGGATTTTAAACTACATGCAAATAAAACTAAATGTAACCCATGGGCCATTTGGGAAATGTTGTATTTCTAATTCAAACAGCACACCAGCATATGTCTGTCTGAGGTAGAGGGAAATGGCACCCCCAAAGGAAAACACGAATGCAGACTACTTAGATATAAAACATAAACTGGCATACCACATTCTTCTGTAATCTGACACTGGAATAGGTGTAATAGCTATAGGACACCAAATAGAATCAGCTATATTTATAAATCTGATCACCCAGACAGGTGACTTTTCTTTCTTGTTACCAGTAAAGGCTTAGTGATTTGCAGAAAATTAAATGGAATGTAAGATGGTGCTATTGTTGGCCAATAGAAATTACCAAGGTGAATACAGCTGGTTTGATCAGCAAACCCCGATACTTCATTCAAATTCAGCACAGCTAACATCCTTACCACTCCATGCAGCAAATGAAAGTGCAAATGCCAACACTGAAGATTAAAGCAGAGATCCAATACACATTGCTGTGTCTTGTAATGAACCAAAGTCATAAAGGGCATTTAAAGTCTACAGCTGAAGCAAGCTTTAAAGGTACTACAAGCTAATTAAGGTAAGCACTTTTAAATTTGGCTTTTGTAATGGTGATAAATATATTTCTTTCTATCAGTAGTTCCTGTATCCTCTGTCCAAACTGGCAAATGTACATTTTAGATTTTTAGACAATTATGAAGAATGCCTTAACAAATTCTATAGAAATTTGTAGCCGTTGGATATATATGATGAAAAAAAACAACTGTTTATTACATTGCCTAGGAATCTAGTTTTCCCACTTTTCTAAACAATCTAATATAGTAATTGAAGTGCCTTATCAGGACAAAAATAATGAGCTGATCAAAAAGTATTAATAAATGTAAGTGTATGTTTTACCTCTATTAGCATTTCAGTGTAAATTAGACATGGTTAAAAATGAATGTAATTGACACCGGGTCATTAAAAATATAACTGATTATCAAGAAAGATTAGAATATGGTCACTGAATAGGTTGACAAGATAGCATAGAGAAGACCATATTTATACATCAAGTGCCAATTAATCTGTGAAGAAAACATTATTCTTTATTACTGATAATATTAATGCTTTTATTAGTTTACAAAAATGTGAAGATATCTGTGAATGTGTTATCCAGATGACATGCTTGTTACAATAAATATAAGGTCAATCCATAATGCATAGTCTTTTTATTCAATTTACTGTTTCTACTTTTTTGCTGGAGATAGTCCAGCTGCCACACTGTGATATCTCAGAAGTAGTTTTCTAGTTAACATGGCCTGAATTTTTAATTGCCTAACTTCAAAATATATTTACATTTGTATATCTATATCTAATATGGCTATACATGTACACATGCACACACACACACACACACACAGACACACACACACACACACACACACACACACACACACACACACACACACACACACACACACAAAATCTAAGGCAAGAAAAAAACTGTCAGCATGTGAACATCAAGGGATATCATATTATTATGCAGGAGAGTTTATAAGATATAGAAAAAATATGAAAGCAAGTGAAGACAAGCACTGTGTGTGTGTGTGTGTGTGTGTGTGTGTGTGTGTGTGTGTGTGTGTGTGTGTGTGTGTGTGTGTGTTTATGTGCACGTGGATATGTATTTGTGTGTATGTGAATCTTTGTGGGCTTTGTCTTTGCCTGTGTATCTCTGCTTCTGTGCACATGGCTTGTTCAGCATAGACAGAAGCCAACCACAAAACTATGACAGAAAAAATAGAAAGGTGAAATGCATAGGTTATCCTTGTTGGTCACCCTACCGTACAAATGCCATAGAATGGAGCATTAATCTGTAGTGCATGTGGTGTCAGGATGTTGCCTCCTCTTCCTTTTAATACCAAGCAAAACAACATTGATTTCAGTCAAGACTATTCTGAGATGCCATCATAAGTAAAGTTGCATTAGTGATATCAGATATTTGTTATTTACTTTATTACTTTGCAGGCCAAGGTAGTCCTATTAGGCATGTGGCCTATTTTCAGGGAAGGACTGAATAAGAATTTATGCAGATAAGGAGAACTTGACTCAGGCTCTAGTGAAATTTCCTTGCTGTTCTTTATCACAAGTGCCTTGGGATCTTTAACATCCCCGTAGATGTGACTGGTTTAGGTACAGGGACCTCAGTTTAACATCCTATCTTAAGGATTATACTTTAGGAGCACAGAAGCACCTCAGTTCTGCACATCAATGTCAGTGCTATAATACAAATCCAAGCACTTATCATTGCAAAATAACCCATGGGTTTTTGATCTTCAAAACAAAAAAGTTATGTCCTTCATCTGTTGAGCCACTAATACAGTACATTTTCAGATGGCTTGTATTGAAAATTGCTGTAGTGTGGTCAGTAAGAAAGAAAGAAAGAAAGAAAGAAAGAAGGAAGAAAGAAAGAAAGAAAGAAAGAAAGAAAGAAAAATAAATATTATTCTTGAAGCAGAGGACTGTGTGTCAGTCTAAATGACCTAATGGAATGGGGAATTAGCTGGTGCTATTGTCGGCCAATAGAAATTACCAAGGTGAATACAGTTGGTCTGATCAGCAAAACCCCGATACTTCATTCATATTCAGCACAGCTGACAGTATTACCACTCCATGCAGCAAAAGAAAGTGCAAATGCCAACACTGATTGAAGATTAAAGCAGAGATCCAATACACATTGCTGTGTCTTGTAATGAACTGAAGTCATAAAACGTATTTAAAGTCTACAGCTGAAGCAAGTTTAAAAAGTATTACAAGATAATTAAGGTAGGCACTTTTAAATATGGCTTTTGTAATGGTGATAAATGCATTGTTTTCCATTAGTCGTTCCTGTATCCTCGTTCCAAACTGGCAAAGGTATATTTTAGATTTTTAGATGACTATGAAGAGTGCCTTGACAAATTCTACAAAAAGTTGTAGTCATTGGATATATATGATGAAAGAAAACAACTGTTTATTACATTGCTTAGGTGCATATATTACCATTAGGAATCTAGCATTCCCAGTTTTCTAAACAATCTAATACAGTAGTTGAAATACCATATCAGGACAAAAATAATGAACTGACCAAAAAGTATTAATAAATGTAAATGTATATCATACCTCGATTAGCATTTCAGTATAAATTAGACATGGTTAAAAATTAATGTAATTAACACTGAGTAAAAATATAACTGATTATCAAGAAAGGTTAGATTATGGTCACTGAACAGGCTGACAATAAGACAGCATAGAGAAGACTATATTTATACATCATATGCCAATTAATCTGTGAAGAAAACTTTCTTTTTCATTGATAATACTGTTGTTTTTATTAGTTTACAAAAATGTGAAGATATCTGTGAATGTGTTATCCAGATGATATGCTTGTTACAATAAATATAAGGTCAATCCATAATGCATAGTCTTTTTATTCAATTTACTGTTTCTACTTTTTTGCTGGAGATAGTCCAACTGCCACACTGTGATTTCTCAGAAGTAGTTTTCTAGTTAACATGTCTTAGATTTTAATTGCATAACTTCAAAATATATTTACAATTGTACATCTACATCTAATCTGTCTATCTATATACATATAAATATGGCCACACACACACACACACACACACACACACACACACACACACACACACACACACAGATAAGAAAACATCTAAGGCAGGAAAACACTGTCAGCATGTGAAGATCAATGGATATCATATTAGTATGCAGGAGAGTGTATAAGATATAGAAAAAACATGAAAGCAAATGAACACAAGCACTGTGTGTGTGTGTGTGTGTGTGTGTGTGTGTGTGTGTGTGTGTGTGTGTGTGTGTGTGTGTGTGTGTGTGTGTGTGTGTGTGTGTGTGTGTGTGTGTGTGTGTGTGTGTGTGTGTGTGTGTGTGTGTGTGTACATGGATATGTCCTTGTGTGTATGTGAATCTTTGTGGGGAGTTTTTTGCCTGTGTGTCTGTGCTTCTGTGTACATGGCTTGCTTAGCGTAGACATGAGATAGCCACAAAACTCTGACAGAAAAAATATGAAATACATAAGTTATCATTGTTGGTCACCCTACCGTAAAAATGCCATAGAATGGAACATTAATCTGTAGTGCATATGGTGTCAGGATGTTGCCTCCTTTTTAATGCCAAGCAAAACAGTACTGATTTTAGTCAAGATTATTCTAAGATGCCATCATAAGTAAGGTTGTATTAGTGTTATCAGATATTTATCATTTACTTAATTACTTTTGCTGGCCAAAGTAGTCCCACTACGCATGTGGCCTATTTTCAGGGAAGGACTGAGTAAGAATTTATGCAGATAAGGAGAACTTGACTCAGGCTCCAGTGAAATTTCCTTACTGTTGTTTATCACAAGTGCCTTGGGATCTTTAACATCCCCATAGATGTGACTGGTTTATGTACAGGGACCTCAGCTTAGCATCCTATCTTAAGGATTATACTTCAGGAGCACAGAAGCACCTCAGTTCTGCACATCAATGTCAGTGCTATAATACAAATCCAAGCACTTATCATTGCCAAAGAACCCATAGGGTTTTGATCTTCAAAACAAAAAAGTTATGTCCTTCCTCTGTCGAGCCACTAATAATGTACATTTTCAGAGAGCTTGTACTGACAATTGTGGTAGCATGGTCAGTAAGAAAGAGAAAAAAAAAAGAAAGAAAAATAAATATTATTCTTGAAGCACAAGACTGTGTGTCAGCCTAAATGACCTAATGGAATGGGGAATAATAGAAAGAACTGATAAATGACTTGGACAGGCAGATGGGATCATGATGCCAGCAGTGATAAGAGCTAGAACATTTGCCTCCGGATTCAGCTATTCCTGTACGGCATGGACCTTTCATGTTCAGCATGCCAGTGTGCCATGCATATGTATGAAGGCGCGCTGCTGTGCTACAAAATGGACACAGTTCCATGTACAAGCGCAGGGGGTGTGTCTGGGAGCAGAGCTCTCACAATATACATGCCCCCTGCAGTCCAGAGTTGTCTTTCAGCAATTTAAAATGAGCGAGAACACTTGTAACACCCCCAACCCATCAGGATAACAAATCTGGACAAAGCCATAAGGGATTTGTCTCTACCAAGACAAAAGTTGTTAGAATAACACATTTAGCATAAGCACATAGCGCACACCTCCCAACCCATCAGAGTAAGGAATGTGGACAAAGCTAAAAGGGACAATCGTCCCACAAAGCAGAAAGTTGATAGAATAACAGGTTCAGCATTAGCAATAGCATGGATATTCTGAAGGGTACAAATAAAAAAACACAACAAATGATTTTTTTAAAACATGCAATAAAGTTTAAGCGTAGCTGAGTGGGTGTGCCTGTTGCTTAGCTACGCTTAGTCCAGCTTAAACAGCACAAGAAGTTAAATAGCAAGAGACAGCCAAAAGAAACAGTACTGCAATAGTGTAGTGGTTAGAGAACATTCTTTGTAAGCAGCTATTCCTGGTTCAATCCCCACTATAACCAATTTGCATTTCACATGTGAAACCAGTACATAAACATTTTTTTAAATAATTAGCTACTAAATAACATATATTTGTTAACAAGAGCACTGCAGTAGGTTCAGATGTGAGGTGTCAGTTTAATAAAGATGAGAACCTCCCATGTAAACACAAGTGCTCCATACAGTATAGTCACACATGAATAAATGTAATGAAATCACACTGGGGGCTGTCAGGGATAGTAAACAAATGTATAATATGTAATGAATGATGAATCAATCCCATACAGCAAATAGTTTATAAAATAAAAAATTAGCAATGCAAAGTATTGCACAGCTTTGCTGACTGGGTATAAGCATTGTGTACATATGAATACTAAGCAATGAATAGCCCAGCTAAGTAGATTTGCCCATTGGTAAGCAATGCTCAACCTGCCCCTTTAAGCACTGCCAACCTTAGTTAAGCAGGTTTGCCCATAGCTTAGCTTAGCTCAGCATATTCAAAACAGTCCAATAATCACAAAGGGCAGGGAATCGGCCATATTTAAACCCCACAGGTGGGAATACAGCTCATAACTGGTTGCAGCTTCCCACTGTAGGCAGTATGGCAGAAGCTGGTGAGGGCATGCACTTCTGGGCGCAGTGCTGGGGCAGACAGGAGTCCAAGGTCATGGTAGGACTCCTGGTGCAAAACCATGATGAGAGACTGCTGCCAGGCCAGTACCAGGGCTCTCATATAAAGTGCAAGCCTGGGACAATCTTGTCTGTGATCTCACCAGTGCCACTGGTATCCCTCAGACTGGTGAGCAGGTCTGGCACCACTATGCTGACTTGAAGCAGAGGAAGAGGGCGCTCTTGGAAGAGTGGGTCGAAGAAGCAAGGCAGAGAGGTGATGTCCCAGCAGTCTGTAAGTAGTCATACCAATAACTGTTTATTAATGTTCAGCCTGTTTAAGCGATGGATAGGTATGCCTAAATATTTCTCTATTTCCCTTACAGCTGTAGCTGAGTGAGCTATGAATCAGGAAGCCCATGCTAGTAGGTTGCAAAGGCTGCATTGTGAGGCTGGTGAGTAACAATCCTGCTTGTAGCAGTCATACCAAATAAATATAAAATAGTAGAAAGTCACCTGTCAGTATAAAACTGTGTATGAGTTGTACTGAATAAACCAGACAATATGACAGTAATAGTCCCATATAGGTCATATTTAAATAAAACTGTAACTGCCTGGCAATGAAGTTATAAATCCTGGACTGATTGTGTTTACTCTGGTATTGTATGGCATTTAGTGTTGCATACTCTGAATACTAATGTTGTGTTAACCACTGTTACCCACACTGTGCTACATAAAAAAAAATGTCTAGGAATGTCTGTATAAGACTGTTGTATGTACAAGATCAGATTGTACAACCAAGAGAGTCTTAGAGAGAAAAGAATGCAGGAATAGACCACAATATCAAAATAGCACACTCTGATGAAACTTAAAATGTTGCATTTTTAGCAGACATGGCCATGGTTTGAATCCTGAGAGTTGTAGTAAGCTGTATGCATAATCACACTTCTCAACTGTACATATATTAGCAGAATGTCCAGATAATTGGCTCATATTTTCTGCCTGTTCCTCTGTCCCCCTGGCAAATCAGTGGGATGATCTCAGAATTGTAGTCACTAAATAATGACATAAATTTGATTTTTAGACCTCAGAACCTCCAGAAAATGTATATTAATACAAATCCCGTTACTCTAGCAACTTGCTAAGTTTATGAGAGCAATATTCAAAATGTGTCTCTATTTTTACCCCCATTTTGTCAAGCTTTGCCCAGAGTGTGTGCATTAAGAGATTGAGAGGTATGTGCATAATATTAACTTGGACTCTGAGAATATGTGTACAAACAGTCAGGTAGTGTTAACAAACATTCCTCCCCACAGGTCTTTCAGATAAGAAAACTGTAACTCCCTGGCAATAAAGATTTAAATCCTGGACTGGTAGTGTTTACTCTGGTATTATATGGTCTGACATGTAGCATTCATCAACATCTGATATCAGAATAGTACCATTGTGTCAACCACTGATTCTCACACTGTGCTACATAAAAATATATCTAGGAATGTCTGTATAAGATTGTTGTAATTACATGGTCAGATTGTACAACCAAGAGAGACTTAGATAAAAAACACCAAAAGAATAGACAGTGATATCCAAATAGCACACGCTGGTGAAACTTAAATTGTTATATTTTTAGCAGACACAGCCATGGTTTGAATCCTGGGAGTGGTAGTAAGCTGTATGCATAATCATACCTCTCAACTGTACAGATTTTTGCAGAAATTCCAGATAACTGGCTCATATTTTCTGCCTGTTCCTTTGTCCCCCTGGCAAATCAGTGGGATAATCTCAGAATTGTAGTCACTAAATAATGACATACATTTGATTTTCAGACCTAAACAACTTCATAAAATGTATATTAAAACAAATCCCGTTACTCTAGCAACTCTTCAAGTTTATGAGAGCAATATTCAAAATATGTCCCTATTTGTACCCCCATGTTGTCAAGCTTTGTCCAGAGTGTGTGCATTAAGAGACTGAGGGGTATGTGCATAATATTAACTCAGAATATGGGAATATGTGTAGAAACAGTCAGGTAGTGTTAACAAACATTTCCTCCATAGGTCTATTAGGTAAGAGATGTAGAATTTAGCTATAAGACAGTTGAAGTATACACTGTGTACAAACATACCACTGCCCAAACCAAGACCATAGGGTATTGTAATAATAATTGTAGAGTAATAATTAGAGCAATGATCATTAAAATTGTGAGTACTGCAAGGATATATAAGTTGTTAATTGACATATCTCTCTTCCCGCCACCATATCTGCAACAATAATCTAAACACACAAATCAATGAGTATGTTTACACCCAACCTACTGTTAGGACATATGTCCTATAGTTCAACAAATATTGAAATGTGTTTCTATTAAAGTTCCATGTTGAAATACTATCATTGGTGGCCTGTTGCTATCAATGTAATCTGCATGTCGTTGTAATGGCCACCGTGGTTTAATATATGCACTTGTTCTGTTTGCTATGCAACTGTTCAAAATGTGGTGTTTTGAGTTAATGGGAATATCTATGCATGCTGTTATAACTAATCCTGGATTGTGTTGACTGTTACTAACCCACATATGTTCTAAAACTGCAAGACAATAGCACGTTTGGGAAGGCTGGTTCCAGCGGACACCCTCTCCCACCTCATCTGGCCATGGCATCAGACCCCAGCACATCTGGGACCCACCCCAGGACCTCCTCATCCACTGGTCCTGCACTACCTTTGGGTGGAATGGCCCCCCGGGAATGGGTGTGGACAGGATCCTGTCTCCCATAGTCAGGTCCAGGGATTGGTGCATAGTGAACTCTGAAGTGAGTTTGGAGATCTGCTACACCAGCTTGAGAAACACATGGGGCATTTAGAAGATCAGCCTGCGCCTACTGCTCAGCCACCAGCACAGCCACCTTTGAGGCAGTGAAGGTGCAGTGGGACTGCCCATGGGTGGGGACCTCAGTCCCACTGTTTCTATTTGGGGCTCATAGGCTTCAGATTTACAAAGATCCCTCCCTGTCCAAGGTGTTTACCCCCCACATGTTATATATGTACATATATATATATATATATATATATATATATATATATATATATATATGTGTGTGTGTGTGTGTGTGTGTGTGTGTGTGTGTGTGTGTGTGTATTGCATTTGGACATTGGATCCACACTTTTAACCTCTCACTGCAAAACATCTCACCAAAGGCACTGTAAATGGGGTGAAGGAACCCAAAATAGGGATATCTTGCAATTATTTCCATTATCCCTTCCTCCACGGCTGAATTGATCTGCCTTGCCAAAAAATAACCAGCACTTGTAAGTCTTAAACTCAGGACACTGCACAACATAGCCACAACAAGTTACCAGTAAGCCATTTCAGCTGTAACATGCTGGGATGATTTCTCTAACATATCATGCAGAACAGTCAGTCTACCATAGGGACTGTACAATGTAGAAGCACTAAACATTCCAGGCTGCATTCTACATGAACTACAGAACAAACTGGCACCCCACCTAAGTACCATGTTCAATCATAGCCTCACCTCAGGCTTTGTGCCCACTGAATGGCACACAAAACAACAGTTATCCCACTCCACAAAGGGGGAGCCACCATGGACCCCGGGAACTTCTGCCCCATTAGCCTGATGAGCCTGGTCTGAAAGGCTATGGAGAGTATCATCATAGAACTTATGAACAATGACATTGGTAATCTGCAAACTCTGGACACTACCCAGTTCGGGTTTGCAAAAGGCAGATCATGTCTCCTAACCCTGATAGACTTCTTTGAAGCGGTCACCAAAGCCGTAGATGAGGGTTCACACAGCCTATCTAGATCACGCCAAGGCTTTCAACACCATCCCCCACTCCAGAATTATAGACAAACTCACAAGATGGGTTGCCAACTGGCTCACTGACAAAACCCACACTGTGAAGTAACAGACTATAAATCCAGCTTCAGGCCAGTGACAAGTGGAGTACCACAGGGTTCAGTCCTAGGTCCTCTTCTGTTTGGTATATTCTTCTCCGAAGTACAAGCTAACAAAGAAGGTCTTTGGCTAACAAAGTTCACAGATGACTGCAAACTAGGAGCCATAATCAAAATTCCTAATGATGTGGACATCCTACAAAATGGCCTCACTGAGACACATGCCTGGTGTCAAAGCCATGTCCTCAAGCTCAATGCCAAAAAGTGCATTGTCATCCCTTTTGGTAAAAATTCTGTACCCATGAACTACCACATAGGCAGTAGTCTACTTAACACTGAAAGTGTGATAAGAGACCATGGGACACAGGTGGACAGTAGTCTCTCCTTTGATAATCACATCACCACAGTAGTCAGGAAATCCTTCTACGTGGCACACCTCATGACAAAAGGTTTCTCATCCAGGAAAAAAGAGGTCATTGTTTCCCTCTACTCATCACTCATTAGACCCATTATAGAGTACAACACCCCTTTTGATATGTACCTCACAAGACATCTACAACAACTGGAAAGGCCACAGAAATACCTCACAAAGAGGATTACTGTACTCAAAAAGATGCCCTACGCAGACCATCTCAGAAAACTCCAGCTTTACTCTGTCGCATATCGCCTACTCAGAGGCGATCTCTGCCTAACATACAAAGCTATGTGAAACCCAGAGCTGTTGGACATGCTCCATGTAAAGAAATCCCAATCCATCTGAGCTGCACGCTCTAGGGACCTAAACCTTGTCACCACAATAAACAGAACATGCTGGAGGGATAGATTCCTGTCCCAGAGACTTCTCATACTCTGGAACAAACTACCTGTCTATATTAAACAAAGCACCTCATTAGCACTCTTCAAGAAAAATCTTGATGATTGGATGGGAGATAGGAAATTCACCCCGGGGATCATTTCTGTGGCTCTGCTTGACAGGGACTCAGGAAAATAATTTTCTTGGGTAGCAAAAGCCAGGGTACCGTTTTGGCTAGGCTTGTATAGGCCCTAGGGCCAATAGCCTTGTACCTTCCTATGAACGTATAACCTATAATGATACATACACATACACACACACACACACACACACACACACACACACACACACACACACACACACACACACACACACGCACACATATATACAATGGTACTGGCAGGGTATATGTCCTCTTCCCCAATGTAGTGCAATCCTGGAGATGGTAAACATAGGTGTGCTGGTGTAGGTGGTGATCATTAGGAGCTAACCATTTGTAGAACATTGTTATGCTGGTACTGCAAGCTCCAGGTAGCACATAAGGTGAAGAGTGTAACAAAGTACATTTAATGTCAATTACAGCAGTAGCCATTTCTAAGTATGGCAATGGGGGTGTAGTGGGTGAAAAGGCCCTCAGGGCATCGTCAACTGCAAGTTTACAAACACACAGGCACTGTTATTCTCAGTAATGCACGCTGACACATTTGTCAGTACTGGGTCCAGTGCAGGTGTCCCTAGGTGTATACCAGGCTAATGTCCATGGAGAGATGAGAAGACTATGGCATGGGGGTACACTGATATCATACCACCTGACATTTGTCAGCAGGCCATCTATCAACCGATGCCACTTGAATGATCCTCAGGGTGACAGTTAAATTCAACATCAATTCATCTGGTTTTCTCTTACAGAGGGCCAGTGAGGTGCTCCAATTTACAAGTATGCAACATATATTACATAACATGGTCAGTGTCTGGGTTAGAGACCTGTACCCAAGCATGTTCTGTTGACTGTGGTAGTCTGGTTGAGGTATCCATGGCATGTGGTACATACAGGGTGGGATTTCCTCACTGTTGCATTCATAACACAGCTGAGCAGGTATGTCAGTGTCAGTCAATCATAGATTGCCTGTAAGCAGCCAAGCTGGATACCTGACATCTGCACATCTGTACAGAGGACAGACAGAAATCAGTTAGCCAACAGGTTATGCATTAGAATGAATGTTTTGACAGATAGATCTCTGACACTGATAGGTATGCCATTACTTCATAACAGCAGCCCTTAATGACATGTCCTAAACACATAGTAGTCTATAGTTAATATCCACATATCAGATCAATATCCAGTAGGAGATACTTATTAACATACAGCTCACACACCGAGAACACGATAGTCAGTACTCAGAGTCCAGCTTTGCATGCAGGGGTGTATGGTTCCAGTACTACAATCTGCAATCTATTCTTACTTAGAAAAGCACTGTTAAACATAGTGATGTAATGATACAATACATGCAAGTGTGACTGCATATAACCTGAGATACTACCCATGCATGAAACACATACAAAGAGAAAAGATTGTTGTACTATCCATGTATACTCTGGTGTTCCATACAGTATACTCACACCCCTTGCTACTGTAATAACAGCATGTAGAAGCATGTTATGTACATGGGATTAAATGCACTTATTAAGATGTCATTCCCCTTCTATTTTATCAGATTAGAATGTGATCACTGGTTACCAGGGCTGAGCTATGTTTAGTAGGTGTAAGCATTGCTTAAATGTAAATGCTAAGCAGATTTGCGCACTGGTAAATGAAGCTTACACAGTGTAAGTGCCTTTTCATTTAACCATACGTTATCAGTGCTTAGCATCATGCAAATCCATGCAAACCTGCTTAAAGCTGCTCAAAACTGCCTTAACCACTCTGTATCCAACAGTCCTTGTTCTGCCTAGCAGCAAAATAAACAGCCCTTGCAGGTCTTGAACCCAGTACTCTGTACACTACAATCACAACCGTTAACCACTAAGCCATCTAAGCTATGAAGATGTCTGTTGTTTTTTCAAATATATCATTCAGTACACATACTGACTAGTAGTGAACAACTGCTTTGACTACTACAATTGTTTACTACTTGTAAGTGAAAATAGTGTTGAATCAGTCATGTTTTTATATCTAAATATACACATATCAGATAAATATGGTGGGGTACATCTCGGAAGGTATATACAACACTTATGTTTACACATAAAAAGGATATGGATATACATATGTAGATACATTTATACATATATATATATATATATATATATATATATATATATATATATATAATATATATATATATATATATATATATATATATATAGTATATATATATATATAAAATATATATATATATATATATATATATATATATATATATATATGTGTGTGTGTGTGTGTGTGTTCATATATATATGTATGTATATATAACATATGCCCATAACATGTAGTGGAGTCATGCTTCAGCACCATAAATCACAACCTCTTAGTGCAAGAGAATGTAATTTAAGTATTGCAGGTATAAATGTAGAATGTTGCCACAGTAACAGGAGTTGTGTCAACAGACATGCTGTGTAGGAAGTTACTTCTGATACTGACATGTACACCATCAGATACTGATAGACATCATAAAATCATCATAGTGAAGTACCACACAAATCACAGTAATGATTCTGTGGAATGCAGCAGAAATATGACCAATAAATGTGGACAGTCTGACACAATCTGGTCAGTCTAGAGGTATACACAGAACTCCTTAGTGCAAGATGTGTGGCCCAAGCCTCACAAAGGGGATGTTTACAGCCATAAAAATGGGGATATCACACAAATACTGGAATAGATAAGCTCACACAGTTGATGCATTCACACCCTCCTGTCTGTCCTAACACATATTAACTGGAGGAGCAGAGGTCTCAAGCCTACATACTTTCCATTAGTTAATGACATACATCTTCATAGCATCTCACTGCTTTTTCAGAAATACACAACATATATGGTGGCCAGATAATAGTACATCTGACAAATATCTGACCATAACATCACACTAGGTAAATACACTGAGCTGCTAGGCATGTCACAAAGCACTGTGTAAACTACAGGCACATTGCCACACAGTGACCCAAGTCTCCTATCTATGGGGGTATACACATGTACTTGCAAATATAGCAGGCACTACAGGCATGTAACAGCATGGAGTAACAGACACCAGTGTGAAAGTGCATTCCCACAATCAATCTCAACACAGTCACAGTCACATTATAGCCCAATTAATAGTACAGTATATGGACTGTGTGAACAAAACCATCCTCATATTTGCCACTCACACACTAACCCAACATATACTGTCCCAATACACAGTGTAGTCTGATGCCTGACTGTGGTATGGGACATGTCTCATTCTGGCCCTACAAACATATATGCTGATAGGGTACCAGAAACTGGACAGCATGTTACGTCAGATAGAACAGGACCAAGAACATTGACATACCACAGTCTGTACACAGGCCAAGTAACATGTTCACAATACACTGCTACACAATACTGACACTCTGTCAGCAATCACCATAAGTGCACAGACCTCACTACTGTACAGACTACAACAGAATATCTAGGTTTTGTCCTCATATATAAGACCTACTATACATAACATGTCTTGCAGTCTGATATATCACTGGCTTGTTATCAGGTATGATGTCAGTAACTAATGATATACTGTACATATGCACCTCTTCTGCATGATATATGGACAAAGGGTGACAGACTTGGGGGACAGAGGCACAAACACAGGGCCAATAATGATGTATTGCTGTGATAAACTGAGAAAATTCCTGGTGTAACAGTGTTTGTTGTGACATATCTCTTCTGAGGGATATGAAGTCAGTAACTCACATGGATATCACCATGTACTGACTGCAATAATCAGAGCATGCTACTGCGTGTCTAAATATAGGAAATGTGTGAGTAACACAGCACATTTAAGACTTCAAACTCTAGCTAGTGTTTCCTCAACCACATAACACTGTCATGCCAGACTTTAAATCATGTAGAACAGCCATATCCACACAAACCTGTTAAACCAACTTTACTTCAAATGTAGAGCAGCAATACTTACATTCTGTTCCAATGTATGGAAGATCCCCCTCCTGTTTGTTGGCCTGTGTCTACAGTGTATGTTGTAAGATGTATTTACACCTACCCTCTGTGATGCTGTTTGTCAGACACCCACATGAAGACCTGCTCACAGTGAAGAAAAAGGGCCAACAACCACATGAAGTGCTTAGTTATAGGATTGTGTTTCCATACAATTGACAATAGGAATGATACAACAGCTGTTAGACATGCAATTAGCAAGTAGGGGACTCCAATTCATGCACAGGCCATCAGATGATCATGAGCATTACTTACAAAACTCAAGCTGCTGCCTATGCAAAACAGATGTTTTTTTTCCACATCCACCAGAGAAGGAGCTAGAGAGACAGACAGAAAGTAAAAAAGGAAGGGAGTAAGAGCCAAGCATGTTTGTGTATGATCCGTGGGTGGAGAGCGGTATCTGGGTATTATAATGGTAGACTATATTGTTTACTAATCCATACTGTCACATAGTAATTGCACATGGCTGTACACATTTATGGCTGAGGATTGTCTACAACAACCTCTACAGTGTTTAAAAACTGTTGGCCTTGTAATGTAGACATGGGACATACAGGTCCTCCATATAATGATGTAGCAAAACCCACACTGTAATGGATCCTGTCATTACACAATCATCCCAACACCCATAAAAGATACTGATGACACACACACAAACACCTACTTACCAGTGCTAAGTTTCAACCCCCTATCAGACTGCATACTGCTATGACAGTGGTACGCTGTTATTGCATGCACCACAGAGCTTACATAGTGGAGATCTGTCCAAATGTATCTTTGAAGGTGAGTGACATCAGCAGCAGTGCTAAAGGAGGGGTGAGGGAAGTGGTAAGGGAAGTGTAGTAAGTGTGAATGTCCACAAAATAAGGTGTCAACAAAGACACACACATACACCCTCTCTCAGAGAAACACACACATTATCATAGCTGGCAGGAACAGGATTAGAATTTCTACCTAACTAGTTTGCTACACTACAGCACTTCACAGTTATTCCAAGCACCACAGAACATATAGGGTGGAAACATGGCCAAAGGGTTATTTCAAGGTGAATGACATCAGCAGGCATGGTAAAGTAGGGCAATGGGAGGTGTAGTGAGTGTGAATGGCTTCAAAATCATTCATCACACACACACACACACACACACACACACACACACACACACACACACACACACACACACACACACACACACACACACACACACACACACACACACACACACACACATTTTCCAGCACTGAGATCTATAGGTTCATTGCTTTACAGCTGTGTAGTAGGTAAATGGGCCTGAAGGCTGTACAAGGCTAGGGAAAGGGAATACCTTGGCATCAGGCTACATGACAATAGTCCCCAGTCTGGCTCAGGGGTGTAGTTCCTGGAGTGGTCCCCAGGGGTTGGTATTGAATTCACCATCCACTCATCTAGGTTACTATTGTGGGTAGCCAGTGATGTACACTGCTTCCCATGTATGTGATCTATATTCCATAACATGGACAGTGTCTGAGTTGTGCACATGTCCCACACACATGTTCTTTGATGTGTGGAAGTGTACTTGAGGTCTCTGGGGCATGTTGTGTGGACAGATTGTTAACTTCTGATGTAGCATTCCTGACCTCATTTGGTGAGATCTGGCTATGTAACTGAGGTCATGATTGCACTTACATTGACAGCATGATACAGGTATTCAGTGGAGTTAGTTGCATCTGTCCATACAGGGCATGTGTATAAGGCATGGTATTCCCTTTGTGGGTTATGTTTGCAGACTCTACAGTTGTTGCAGGTGTCCAGTGGGGAACATAGCAAAAGCGGCACTGTACACATTTATTTGCCTACTGTGGGGATGGAACAGGATGCCATGTCCTTATACTTGCTGGATAACACACACTCAGTCAGGAGATATAACACATCAAAGTACTTTCTGATGTCAGTGGCAGTGTTGTGGTCAACAGGCATGTAGTCCACTGCAATTACACCGTGGTACTATCTGTGAGGCAATATGCAGGGAACTACCAATATAGTGGTTGTTGCCTAGTGAAGTGTGTTTGTGTATGAGACGTGGGTGGAGAGTGTTCTCTGAGTAACAGAATGGTTGCTTATATTGTTCACCAATACATAACATCACATGCAGGGCTATGGATTGTCTACACCAACCTCTCTGGTGTTTGACATCTGTTGTCCTTGTAAGGTGGACATTGTGACATATACTAGGTCTTTAACATAATAATTTAGCAAAACTCATCCCACAATGAATCCTGTTATTACACAATCACAGCAACCTCCACACAGGATACACATAACAAACACATACACTTGCCAGTACTGAGATTCAAACACCTACCTAGCTATATATTGCTACTATAGGGTACCACATTTACCGCATGTGCCACAGAGCTTATAGGATGGATGTTGTCCCAAGGTACTTCTAAGGTGAGGAACATCACCAGCCCTTGTAAATACTGGCATTGGGTGATGTAGTGAGTGAGATATCCCAAAAATAGTTTTACCCTACACACACATTTACATTTGCCACGGGTGAGGTTCAAACCTCTGTCTAAAAATCTTTATGGACCATTATGTTAGGCAGTTACCACATGCACCACTGACTTACATGGTTTAGGTTTGGCAACAGTTACTTCTAAGGTGGATGATATTTGCAGGACTGCTAAAGTCAGGATCTGAGATGTGTACTGGGTGTAAATGGGGCCAGTAATATGAGGTACAGACATACATATGTACACACAAACACTTACCCCAGATGAGATTCAAACCCATGCCTATGTAGTTATTGCTATTACATTGTTTCACATTTATAACATACACCATGGAGTTTATATACTGGAGAGTTCTCCACATGTATCTTTGAAGGTGACTAACATCAGCAGCAGTGCTAAAGGAGTGGTAAGGGGAGAGTAGTAAGTGTGAATGTCCACAAAATCAGGAATCATCAAAGACACACACACACACTTTCACAGTTGCCATGTTTTGGATGAGAACTCCTACCTAACTAGTATGCTATACTATAGTATTATGCAGTTTTCACAAGCCCAACAGAACTTATATGTTGAAGAGCTCTCCACTGATATCTTTGAAGGTGGCTAACATCAGCAGCAGTGCTACAGGTGTGTGTTTGTGTGCGAGAGTGTCTGTGTGTCTTTGATGATACCAGATTGTATGGACATTCACACTTACTACTCTCCCTCACACAAACACACACAATTTCATAGCTGTCATGTCTGGGATTTGAACTTCTAGCTAACTTGTATACTACACTATAATATGACACCGTTATTGCAAACGCCATGGAGTTTATGGGGTTAGGATTTGTCCAAAGGGTTATTTCAAGGTGACTGACATCAGCAGGCATGCTAAAGTAGGGGAATGGGAGGTGTAGTGACTGTGAATGACCTCAAAAACATGCATCTCCACACACAAACACACACACACACACACACACACACACACACACACACACACACACACACACACACACATGCAAAGTTTCACAGTTGCAATGTCTGAGATTAAAACTTCTACCTAACTAACATACTACACTACAGCATTATACAGCTACAGCAAGCACCACAGAGTTTATGGGTCTGGCACTTTTTCAAAGGGTTATTTCAAGGTGACTGACATCAGCAGGCATGCTAAAGTAGGGGAATGGGAGGTGTAGTGACTGTGAATGGCCTCAATATCATTCATTTTAACACACACAGAGAAACAGTTTCACAGTTGTTATGTTTGAGATTAGAACTCCTAACTAGCTAGTTTTTTTCACTACAGTATTACACACATATCGCAAGTGCCATGCAGCTTATAGTGCAGAGATTTGGCCAGGGGGCTATTTCAAGGTGACTGACATCAGCAGGACTGCTAACATGGCCAATAGGAAGTGCAGTGTGTGTGAATGGGCCATAAACCATTCTTCTGGAAACACACACACACACACACACACACACACACACACACACACACACACACACACACACACACACACACACACACACACACACTCATTCACACACAACTTTACATTTGACAGGACCTGGTATACAAATGCTAGATGAATACTGATTTTACTATTGTGTTACACTGTTATCACAAGCACCACAGACACTATAGGGCTGAGGGCTACCAAAAGCAATATATACAGTGATTGACATCAGCACATCATGTGATATTGGCCAATTATATGTGTGGTGGCTGGGACAGGCCTCATGATGGAAATCTCTCTGTCATTGTCTGGCTCTCTCTTCCCCACATCTATGTGTGTATGTTTGACATATTATAGTGTGGTGGCCTGGGATATGTGTGAGTATTCCTATCCAATGTGTGTGCAAAGCATGAATGGTGTACAATGTGGTGTGTGTGCACAGACATCTGCAACTGACATATATGTATAGTCCACTGTGTTGTCAGACATGGGCTTCATTTCTCTAAGTGTAGGGCATGCCCTGTATGACCTTCTGCATTGAGTGTGTGAATCCATTCCAGGTAGGTTGTTCTCAATTCCATGATTCGGTGTTCTACACCTACAGCTAGCAACCTGTTTCTGCAGGATATCTGTAGATAGGCTGACAATATGGAGTTGCAATGGGTGACAGATAGTGGGATACTGTAACTATTGTGTCTGTGCTGCTTGTGTTACATGGTTGGTGTTAGTAGAGATAGTCAGACATATGTACTGTTTTACACTGTGATATATTATGTCATCAACTGCTGACAGATAAACTTATTTGCTCACAGTTATTTCCTGGAAAATGGAAAATACAAGGTGAATGAAGCTGTGTCCAGTATTGTGGTTTGCAGTCTTACTTATTCTTGCACACTCATGTCATTCTGGTGGGGCAGCTGCAGACACTTGCTGATGAGTCTGTGTACATGGTCCAGTACCCTTGGTACTGTGGTGGCTGAGGATCCCCAGCTTGTACATATATCGACGTAACAGAATGGCCATATCCTGCTGTGGCCATACCTCTCAGCCGTACAGATTCACCCAGGTTACCCAGAGGCAGGGCTAATATATATCTGGTCAATTCCCCTTCACATTGTGGTTTACGAGCAGGTTTGTAGCTATCCATTACTGGGTTTTCAGGCAGGGGTAGTATGGGCACACATCAGAGTTTCAGACTTCACACACTTCATGACATCCATGCTTCCACACACCCCCACTCTGTTATTCTATCCTCTTCCTAACATTATGCGAGCGATATCTGAGAAGTATCCCTATAGTTGTCCCTTCATCCCAGTGATATTTAGGGGTTGGTCCACAGTTCATGCAATATGACATGGCAGGCATGCTACTGGGATTTGTCAACATGGCCTTGCATTTGTGTTCTGTTGACCGTGTTATGTTGTTAGTTGGGACCCCATGAGATAACATACATTGGCAGTATGGGTGAGGCACAGACCTTTGACATAGGACTGTAGAGCATTTGGTAGTGATACAGGCCATCTGTAGCAGGCAAGTGCATTCTGCCACTCCTACATTCCCAGGCTGTGAGCCACTGGATTCCCTTGGGGTGAAAGGATAAGTGTGAGAGGTGTTAATGGCAATAGTTCCTGTCTATATTAATCCATTGGTCTGGATACTGGCAGGGTGCTGCTTACAGCTAGGGACACACCCACATGGGACACCTCTTTAGCATGCTCCATTCTGTGGGTATTCCCATACAGAAGTGGGGGTCATACTGTACTCATTCCCAACAGCAGGGATATGACCTGTGATAAACCTGTAGCTGATGGTGGGGTGAGCTGAGTGCATGTGTGATATGGAAGCTTCTTGCAGCTGACTCACAAATATACCTGGAACATTCCCCTTGTGTTGCCTTGTGCAGGGACATAGGCAGTCTCTCATTACTTCATAACTGTGCCTTTTGTGGTCTGCCACTGATTGACCAGACTACATCAGTATTTCATACTACACAGACGACTAATCTGCTACTAACATGTATGTACAACTCCAAAGGTGTGACAGTTGACAGTTACATTTTATATACTCTGTCTAGGGTACTTCCACCTGTGTACTGTGTGTATGTCTGGGCCCTGAGTCATGGCATGTCCATCCTCCAGATGGTGACAGATATTGAGATCTGGACAGTGAGTATGGACAACTGCTGACATGGGTATTGCTGAAATGCATTGTGGTTGGCACTGCAGTTTTTGGAACATGGCCCTGTAATCAACAGTACTGGCCATAGGCCACTGAGACACAACTCTCCATGCCTACATGCTGACCACTTCCAGACAATATTGAACACACAACAACCTAACACACGGACCCCTGCATATTGTACAAATGCAACAATCTATCCTGTAAATTGTGCCAGCTCAGGTAATCTATGCTCCACTGTTATTAAACTCACACGTACATGTTACTGCATTTTTTCATAGGATTGTGGGGGGGGGGCACACCTGATGACTTTAAACATTTGCTATGACTGTACTGGTATTTCATGTACCCTGTTGGCTTCCATTTCGTTTTCTATTTTGACCTATCATGCTGATTAGAGGTATATCAGTAGAGTACAGATCTTAGATGTTATTGACCTACATTTCAGTGTCAGACTTCTTACCCTTCAGAACTAACATACAACTGCAAGACCTGTTGTAGTCTATCTGTGTAGGTCTGGAGGGGGGCCGTTCATCATTACCATCAATTGGAGGCCTTAGCACAGCCTTTCTTTATGGTCATCTACACCTGTCCCGCTGGCTGAGGCTGGTTTTGGTATGCGAGCCACACTGACATGCATGTGTGTGTCATATGGACCCACATTTGGGCCACTACATGTAGTGCAGTGGGATTTTTCACCTTGTCTAGTTCTGCTTATTTTGTTGACACCAGTATTTGTTATGGATTTCATGCTGCCCATATAGGTGTCCACTATCTGCTGCCATTCCATTCAGCCACCCGATTCCCTTGCATGCTCACATCCATACCATAGATACAACTAGCATAGCATACTACTCCATTCAGCAATTGATAGGAAGAGTGACTTACCTTGTGGCTGTGCCAGTACTGAGGATGGTGCTGGAGGGCTGACTATGTCGGATGCACATAGTACACTCCCTATAAAAGGTAAATCACAGGTAATGTCATGTTTGGCATCCCTTTTGTTGTATGTGCTAGTCAGAGAGAGGTGTCATTCTCTGGGTCCCTACCGTGTCAGTGTATATGCTATGCTTTGCCTCTTTGCCAAAGCCTGGGCATACTGAGCATGCCTCCTTCTGCTTACATGGGCAGGCACAGGCTGTTCCTCCTCGGAGACCCTTTGTGCCTATGATGGCCTTGGCAATGTTGGGGGGCTATGTGGCCTTGCCCCATGCTGTTCCTGCTGCAGCTGTTTCTGCAGGATCATATTGTGTAGCATAGGACTTATAATGAACATTTGTGTACCTGTAGCTGGAGAGTACTACAAGGCTCCACCAGATATGTCCAGACAGCAGAACTATGACTTGAGCATCCCAAACACATGCTCTATTATGATTCTGGTTTGTGCTTGTGCCTCATTATTAAGTTCTTGTTCGGGCATGTGTGCATTTCTGATGGGTGTCATCAGCCACAGCTCCAGTGCATAACCAGCATCCCCCACTAGAAGGCCATATGGGATGCCCCCACTGGCAAATTTCTGTTACAGCTGTGTCATACGCCAGATGTGGGAGTTGTGATACCTTCCAGGGCTGCCAGCACACACATTCAAGATAATGCCCTGGGCATCACACACAACTTGGCAGTTGATGGAAGGGAAGCCCTTGCAGTTTATGTAAACCCTACCCTACTCACCAGGTGGTGGTTTGATGTGTATGTGTGTGCAGTCTATAGCACCCACTACCTCAGGGTGTTCTGCTATTTGGTGGAAGAGACACATATTATTGGTCAACTCCTCACGAGTGGTGAGGAAATATATGTGCTCACTGGCATGTGCTGACATAGCATCCAGGAAATGGTGGAGTACCCTGGATGCTGATGCCTGTGAGATCCCCATGATATCCCCAGTTGGTCTTTGGAAAGTACCTGTGGCTTGTATTCTTAAGCCTACACATACCTTGGTATCCACTGGGATGGGTTCCCCTGTGTTGGTTCTGTGTGTGAGACGTGGCCGGCACAGCTCAACAATTTTCTCTAGATTGTCCCTGTCCACCCTGTAGTGCTCCACTATCTACAGCTCATGTAGCTCCTGGTAGGTTACCCTGGGTCTGTACACTCTTCTCCTCCTCCTCACTGTGAGTTGGTCATCAGCATTCACATCTTCACCACCCTCAGTTTCTTCCACATATTGATATATGAGAGCAACAGCAGCCCCTAACATTATGTTAGTTTTGTTAGGTAACATTTCCCCATCTGTGTACACCAGTGGTGTAGAGTTTGTGAGAAAAAACAGAGTGAAAGGTGTTTGCATAGTTTATAGTAGTGTGCGGGGCTTGGCTGCTGCCTGTGTAATTGGCTGATTCTGAAACATTTCACCTGCCAGCTATGCTAGTTCTCCTTGATTACCTTCCTACTGTTGTTTTCCCTTTCCATTGCCTTCCCATTTAAACCCTGAGGTGCGGTACACATACCCAGTGCTCAGGACATGAACAGAGCTGCTACTTCCTGTTTTTTATTTTTTCATTTAAAATCCAGTGCATGGCACACACACCTGTTTAGGCTATGTAAACACTGTTACACAGCCTCAGACACACTCCCTTCCTTAGCTGTGATTAGCTAATGGCAAACATGGGCCACAGGGCTCCAATAAGCTTACAGCATGCATGACACTCCCCCTTATGAGGTCATTTACCTCTTATACTTATACCATAGTGTTGCTGCACCTACATGGTTGGGTGCATGCTAACATTTAGAGGAATTTTGTGATTCAGTATCAGTCTCCTCATTTGCATAAAACAGAATGCTAATTCATAGTTACCACAATCACACTGAGCCTTCCCCCTTAGCAACCACTATTCCCTGGTATTGTTGTCTTATGCATGCCATTGACTATTATGGCAAAATCTGATTTGGGTTTAAAAGCTTATTTCAAACTTTTTTTCTTATTTTTGGGCCGATCCCATTTGCGCACCACTGCCCTACGCTTAAATGGCTGAAATCGGCCAAAAAAAAAAAAGAAAAGTTGTTTTGTAAAATTTTGCAACTATTTCCCATGCTAATGGCCATATATTTGGCCATTGGCATGCCTACTGCATTGAAAACATGCTTTCTTTGGAGCTGTCATGCCTCCATTTTGCAATTTGCAGAAATGTATTCGGTTAGTAACCAAATACATTTCTGCAGGTCACACTATTCCTGCACAGATGCCTACCTGCTTCCTGGATCACTAATTCACCTCATTTGCATAGTTTTCACCAGCAAATGGGGTAATTAGCATATAGAAGTGGTGTCCGTGCAGGAATAGTGTAGGAGCGTTCGTGCACATCCCGGGATCTCCTTCCTGGATCACTCCTCGGCCATATTGCCTGCAGCAGCTCTTGCACTACTCCTGCACTCCGAGCAGAGCTTCCTGAATCGAGGGGTTGAAGTGGCAAGAAAGGAATAGACATGAGTTGGCAAAACTGTCATTGCAATCAAGTCTCATTCTTTAAACTGATTCATTAAACTCAAAAAAGTTCAGTAAAAATGTTATGCCAAGGATAGATAAATTTAGTGCTTTTGTTTTTTTTTTATTTCTAGAACATCTTCAAAATAACTGAATGGTTACAATACATTTTATAAGAATTACATCTTGATCATGTGATGTCATAATCCAGTCCAATCAAATACAAATTATTACATTCACCAGGTAGCATGCAATGAGGAAGAGCAGGGCCACATACTGTTATCACCAGGTAAGGATTATATCTTAATCCAGGATTTTTAGGAACATCAGGAGATTGCCTTTCTGGAATTTCAACTATGCTTTTTGTATTGTGGGAAGAAGTTAAAAGGAAATTTTGGAAATATATGGTATTTTAATTAACTGTTACTGAAGGGAGTTAGAAAAAAACAATGGAAGCTGAAAGAAAGGCAGAACGTTTAAAGGGAAAACATGAGCATTTTTTTCTTTGTATTTAAGAGAAGGTGGCTTTATTCAGGTAGTGCAAACAGTATTCACACACATTAAAGGATTGATGGTGATATTAGTTTGCATCATAAGGTGGCATTGCAGATAAGGGTGGAGTCAGCAACACGTTATACCAATGTAGCCATTCTTCTTTTTTGTGAATGTCATTGATTGTTTTAGGAAAAAATAGTGGACCCGAAATGGATTACTGTGATGCCCCAACTTGCCAGTAGACAAGCATAAATGATGTATTGCCATTAGCACACTGTTTTCTTTGATTTGGACAGCTGTTTTAAAACTCTGCATTATACTTGCAGCTCATCTCTAAGTCTGTCAGGTACTATTTGGTGAAGTACACTGAAATATTTTAAACAAGTGTAAGAATAGTGCAGCATTATGTCTTTGATTTTTGTGTTTGATAATATGATTTTGGAAAGGCAGTAGAATGGATTTAGTGGTATGTTTTGGTCCAATCCAAAATAAGTATTGGATAGATGATTATTTCTTGTCATTTAATCAAGGAGTTGCCTGTTTATACAGTTTCCATTATTTTTGAAAGTGTAGCATGGTTATAGGTCTATAATAATATTTATCTATGGGGGTACTGCCTTTGTTCAGATATGTTTATATAATTGTCTCTATTGACTGAATATATAGAGTTCATTGATGGACTTGTTTATTAATATCACCACTGGGTAGGCAATTGTGTCACCAACAATACATATGTTCAGATATTATCAGGAGCAAGTAAAGCAAGTATTTTTTTTTATTATTTTGTTAACTCAAACTGAGAAAACTTTGTAAGATCCAAGAAGGGGACTTACATTGTTTTGATTGAGGAATTGCATTTTTTCTACTAGTGAAGAAGGCCTTGCAATTTTTATCATTGGGATGACAAGATAGTTGAGATTGTTAGTCTGGTTTGGTTAAGTTGTTAATAGAGTGGCAGGATATTTCTTGTTTTATTGATTTTCATAGATCAAGAAATTATTACATTATACAGATAATTATTCATTAACATGACATTAAATACTCAACTATGTACAATTATATACAAAATGCTCATAACTAAAACAGCTTTGTTCAACATATTACATTTTGTCTAATATTTTTTTTTAATTTCAACCAAGATAACTTTCTGTGGGTCATTCTTGGTGTTCTATAGTTAAGGGTTTCAAGTTCTCTGTTACATACTGTCTTGGTCAATAGTATATACTCAGTAAAAGAGACAGTCACTTTAATTTTCCAATTTGAAGTAATAACTTTCCTTGTTATTGCCAAGATGGACCATAAAAGATGTATTTGTGACTTTGGTATACAATCTGTTATTGGGGCATTGAGTAATAAAAGTGTATCTGTAATTATGCATTTGTCTGTCCACAATGCCTTTGTAAAATCTCTAAATTTCAGCCAAAAAGTAACAATCATTTTACATTCAAGGCACATATGTATCCAATCTGCACAGAGACTCTCATCACATCTCCAACAATTATGACTAGTTTTATTCAATATTGTTGCAATTTTCTGCGGAATAAAATAACTCCTGTGTATAAATTTCCATGTAAATATTTTCCAATATAAAGATGATGTATGATTTATCGACCTGAGTGTTAATAATTTGTCATTATCAGAGAAGCTAAATTTGTTAGTATTTTCTATAAAACTCCATCTTGAACCATCATGCTGTTTTAAGTCAGCCCTCAATGCCTTATATATCTTAGATAAAGAAAACCCCATGCTAAATTGTAAAGAATTTAATTCACACAAAAGTAAAATTATTTTAGGCTGAGGTGAAGTATATGACACTTGACTTGTTTTAAATTCCTTTATTAGATATTCTCTGAAGATTTGAATATTTAACCAATTATCTTGATTTACTTTGTATCTTGCTAAGAGACTTGTAGTGTCAATAATATTATTTATACTAAGGAATTCGTGTCAGTAATTTAACCCATTGCCTTTCATTTCTATTATTTTGTTTATATTGAAAGAATCTAAGCAATTGTTTGTGAACACTATTGGGAACATTAATATTGAGAAATGTCTTGTTATGCAATGTGTGTTTATAATTTTCTTAAAATTGTTTAGTATATAACTAATGCAATATGGTAGCTTCTCATTTTTGCTTTCTTTATATACTGAATCTTTCACTGTTAAAAACAGTTTATTATTTTCAGTAAAAAAAGTAATTGTTTATTTTTTCATCTATATTAGATAATAAAATGTTTGTATGCAAATCTTTCCAATTTGATGTATACTTATTACTTAACCACTTACTTATAATATGAATTATAACTGAATCAGCATATAGTTCTAAATTCGGGAATGTGATTCCACCTTTTTCCCAATCTCTATTGTGCCAATCATATTTTATTCTGGGTTTTTGTGGGTACCATAAAAACTTAATTAAAAGTGAATTTAATTGTTTTATTATTTTTTTTGGAGGGCTAATAATTATAGACTGAAACAAATACAAAACTTTAGGAAGAATGCATATCTTTATTAGTATTAGTTTTTCTTCAAAAGTAAAGAACATTTTATTCCACTTGTCTATATATTCTTTGACTATATCCAATAGATTTCTATAGTTAACTTGTATCATTTCTTTCCAACTAGGTTTTATATACACACCTAGATATTTAATAGACTCATTTCTCCAGTTAAACTTATTATATTTTCTCCATTCTGAACTTACTTTACTATTTATTAATACTGTTTCAGATTTATTATTATTGAACTTTAGGCCAGAACATTTCTCAAAAAGTTCTATAGCATCTGCAATATTCCTTATTGAAGAGTTTAAATTACCTATGGTTAGTATTTTATCATCAGCAAATAATTGTACTTTTGAAGAATAATTTAAATTAAGAGTGAAACTGTTTATGTTATCATTTTTTTTTTATGTCGTTTGCAAATGGATCTACTGATAATGCAAATAACAGAGGCGATAATGGGCAGCCTTGTTTAGCTCCTTTTAGTATTTGAATTTTGTTAGATAAGAATGCCCCAATTTTAATATATGACACAGAATTTTTGTATAATGTATTTATTAGTTCTATGAAATCATTGGAGAAATTAAAAGTTTCTAATACTTTAAATAAATATGTCCAAGATAGAGAGTCAAATGCTTTTTCAATATCTAAACTAGTTATTGATAGTTCTTTTTTTTTCTTATTTGCAACATCTATCAGGGTTAAAAGCCTAATGACATTGTCTTGAACTTTTCTATTCAAAATTAAACCTGCTTGATCATTTTCTATTATTCTCGAAATGAATTGATTTAATCTTTTAGTAAGTATTGAGGTGTAGATTTTATAATCTACATTTAGTAGACATATAGGTTGGTATGATGTCACTAGCTTAGGATCTTTGTCTTGTTTTAGAATGAGAGATATAATAGCATATTTCCATGATGGAAAAAATGCTTTTATTTTTTTCTGAATTCTTCATAAGCTACCTGCAAAATCTTTAAAGTATCTTCTGGGAACAACTTATATATCTCTCCAATAATTCCATCTAATCCAGGTGCCTTATTGCTTTTAAGGTTTAGAATACATTCTTTAATTTATTTTAATATTATTGGCTTAAGCAAATTAGTATTTTGTTATTTTGTTACTTTTTTGTTAATATTTTCTTTCAGAAAATTATTTTTAAGTGCACTGTTTACCGAATCAGCATTTGTATAGTTTAACCTCTCGTAATGTACTCTAAAGACCTCCAAAATTTCTTTGTGCTCCGTAACATGTTTTGTTTTAATTCCTTTATTGTCAATTATTTCTTTTATATGGTTAAGGCCAGCTAGATGTTTTGCTTTGACTGCCAATCTGTGCATGTGTTTGGGGTTCACTGAATAGGACTGAATTCTTAATTTTTCTAGATTTATTGTCACTTTGTGATTTAGAATTTCTGTGTATCTATTGTTTAATGTTTTTAGCTCAGAATTTGTTCTTATGTCTTTGGTACTTAAACTTTTTCTTATTTTATCTATATTTATTTGTAGTTGCATTAGTTCATTTCACCATTGTTTTCTTTTGATTAGATACCAATTTTTGATCTTACCATATAAGTAAGATTTTAGTGAATCCCAAAGTATGACCTTTGAAGTCTCATTATTATTATTAATATCTAGAAAAAGTTTTATTTCATTAAGGAGCCACTCTTTAAATCCTTTTAATGTAGTTATATAGACAGGTAATCTTTGCCAAGTTATTAAGTCTTTAGGCGTGATATTAAGCTTAAAAAATAAGGCATTATGGTCTGACAATGGGCACAAGCTAATTAAGACTTCCTGAAGCTTGTAAAATATATTATTTGTAACTAGTACTTTATCAATTGTTGTTTGTGTACCATACCTATATGAATAGTGAGTGTATTCTAATGAGTGAGCTTCTTTTAGAGCATAAATATCTCTAAGATCTAATATATTAATGAAATTCTTTAACTTTTTTGCTGCAGAAGATACTTTAAATTTATCTTTTTTTGTAGTATCTTTATCAGAAATTAAAGTCTCCAGCATGTATTATTTCACCTTTGGATTTGGAAATTATTAACTCCAGCTGTTTATTTGCTGTAATTGCTCCAAAACCAGGTATCCAGTAAGAGTTTATGAATGTTACATATCTTTTGCTTATCTCTAAAACTACTAAGCATAGCATGCCATTCTTATCTGTATAGGTATCAATGATTTTAGGTATTGATAATGTTTTTCTCCATAGTATCATCGTGCCTCTTCTCTTAGTTTGATAATGAGACTCTGCAAGAATCATATAACCGTTAAAAGATAATCTGTCTAAGTCCTTATTAACAATGTGTGTTTCCTGTAAAAACCCTATATCTACTTTATTTAGTTTCAAGTATTTAACTATACTTCCTCTTTTGAAAGGATTATTAAGGCCATTGACGTTTAAAGACATACACTTATAAGAGAACATTCAAAATAGTACAAATACTTCCATTGAATTTAGTTATGAGCAGATAAATGGAATTGAATAACAAAATTTTAATATATATAACTATATACAAAACAAAACATGGAAATCTAAATTCCTGGCTTGATGATAACATCATCTTAGCCACCACCATAAACATCCCTACAACCAGTCAACACTTACATTGTTGCTTCTGCACTTAATAATTAAGTATACAGATATTCATGCTCAATATTAACAATACCCTATATTGGCATTTAAATTACCAAAATATCTTAAAACACATAACAAATTATAAAATGTTTATAAGTTGCAAATAATGGCTAGTTATGTAGTAAATATTTATGTTTAACATTTGTTCCTGCATTATATTAATAAGGTTCTGCTCTCATAAATCAACATACATAGCTATAACTTCATAAGCAGTCTAAAGGCTCAAAATTCTCATTAAGCTGAAGGAAATAAAGCTATTATTTTATTTAGCTAATGTTTCATGTTAATATGTTCCTAAATTTGAGGTTTAGTAACCTTTATTTTTATTTTCCTTCTTACTCACCATCCTCTCAACTATTGTCTTTATACATGTTATTTATATTCCATATGTAAGTTGTTTAAGCAAATGTAATGAGCATTCCATGTTATGTTGTTATGATATTTGAAATTTCAAATATATTTAATGTAATAAGCATATTTTACAATCATCTTTTATCTCATTTATTTCCTGCTGTTTCATTAGTCCACTACTACTATTGCTTTCAAACCTTAACACTTCAGAGGTGCATTCGTTCCAAATTTACATTAGAATTACTATCTATTCAATTTAGCAAGTACGTAAAACAACATTACTTATGAAAGCTGTTAATTATATGATGACATCTATGCATGACATCTCGACAAAACAAGTTTTTACTTGTTTATATAATAACATATAACATAAAAGTGCCTGCATGCTCATCCTGTCCATGTTTCCATATTTCCCCCATCCCATTCTCTTTTTAACTGTCTATAATTTGTGGATGACTCTTTATGCTGTTATGATGTTTTGTGTTTCAAGTATATTGAATGTCATTTGCAATCATTATTTTATCTCATTTATTTCATTATTGGTCTATCAGTGTAATATTACTATTGCTTTTAAGCTTTAGTATTTCAGAAATGCATTCATTCCAAGCTTGCACTGTTATTAATATCCCTTCTGTTTAACAAGTACATAAACATACAGCACTTATGTTAGCTATTGACTATATGTTGATATCTAATATGATATTTTGGCAATAAGCATGTTTACTTGTTTGCATGTCAAAACATCAAAGAGTAGTATGTTCACCCACTTCTCTTTTATTATATTATCTCACTCACATTACCCTTTGGTTAGCTGTCTACAACTTGTAAAAATTATTTATGCCAGCACTTTCTGATCTCTCTTAAGTAGATACATTTGGGTTAGTTTGAATAATTAACACAATTAATTAATTATTGTATCAATATTATAATTAGGAATTTGTTAGTTTCTATTGTGCACATTTAGTTACTTATTTGTAAATTATTTATTTTTCCCAAATTGTTTATCTATAGATTCCATTACCACAGAGCATCCTTATCACAATATCAGTGAAATTTGAATTCAAACCAGCCAACAATAAAACATTCTGAAGCCATCTGTAATGATTGTACTTTGCAAATTAACTAGACTATAACTATAACAGTTCACTGCATGTATATAACAAGATATTGTTTCTGAGATAAGAAACATGTAATATTTTATTATTTTACTGCAAGGAGCAAACTTATAGTCCAAAGAATGCTTTGAAAGCATTCAAAACCTTCAGTCAGTAATAACTTCCTTGTTGCACTTTTTTTCCCCTCTGTCACCGCTTTTCCTATGTGCGACCGGACTCAGATGGCATTACATCATCATTAAATGCTTCTGTAGCAAGCACCAGGCTCAAAAACAAGGATTTAATGCATAGCTCATGACTTGCTTCTCATGAAGCTCAACAAACAAAATATTGCATTCGCGAGGTGAACATAACGCTTTTCAGGTATTTTCAAGCTTTTCTTAACTGTCGTATGCTCAAGAAGCATTAAAGGCATGTAAAAAACAAAAAAAAAAAGTTAAGCAGGGTAACACAAAGCTATTTACACTATAACATTAAAATTACACTTTGCAAGTGACTACAAAGTGCCAGCATTGCTCAAACATGCCTACACAGGATATTTATAATATAAACATGTTACGCTTGTTGATTAAACAAGCCAAGGGCAACAAAAGTCACTAATAAGGAGTGTAAAGCTGGCAGTACCCCTTTCAACATCTAGGAACATCGTGATTCCATTTTAAATGGCAGGCAATGCAATAAAGACACACAAGCTGTTCCAAATACTAATCCAACCCCAAACGAGCAATACTCAACACATTATTAATTGAAATTAGATATAAGTCACAATCTTATAAAGCTCTGCTAATATTTATAATTTATGAGCCCTTCAATTATTGTTTATACTATAATCTATGAAGGAAATAGTGTTACATAACAAAGAAGAAAGAAGAAGTCAGAAAGCTGTCACAAGTAACTAGTGAGAATTGTTATTAGAAATAAGAAAGAAGTATTAAATATTTTTAGTTATGAATATGTTAATGTAAAATCTTACCTAATAGCTTGTAGTGTTGGACATATTACCATGGGAAAAACGTTGCTGGAAATTAGAAGTTAGTATTTTATTTCCCTAAGTTTTTTTGTTGATTTGTCATTTGCTGTTGTTTTGCCATTTGTAGCTTGTCTCTTTAGACTTGGGGTAGAGTTCCATATCTTCAATTTTGTCTAGTAGGATATGGTTTTTGACAAATTCTGTTGCCTCTTCGATATTATTAAAGATTTTCTGACCATCTGGAAGTGTGATTTTCAATCTATCCGGGAAGAGTACTTGAGCTTTTATTTCAGCTTTTTTTAGATCTTTAATGGGAGGAACACAGGCTTTTCTATTTGCTATTGTCACAGATGTATAATCATTATCAAATCTAATGACTTTTCCATTTTCCTGAATAGGACCCATCAACCAGGCAGTCTTTAACACCAAATCTTTATCCTGTGTTGATAAAAACCTAACTATGATAGATCTTTTTGAAGTTAAGTTTTTAGATATAGAAGGGTTTGACAAAGATCTATGTGCCCTTTCGATTCCATAAGAAAATGACTCTGGCAGGTTTAGTATTTTAGGTAACCAGTTATTCAGGAAAATAATCATATTATTCCCTTCTGTCTTTTCAGGAACTCCATAAATTCTAATATTATTTCTTCTTGACCTTGATTCTAGATCATCTACCTTTTCTAATAGTGAATTATTTTGCTTCAAAAGGAAATTTATTTAACTGTCATTCTCCATCTGTTTCCCGTCTATTTCATTTAGAGATTCTTCTATACTGGTTATTTGATCTGAGTGTTTTGAAATAATTTCCTTTAATTCTTGAATTTGTTTTTTACTTTCTTTTTTCATGTTTTCCTTGATGTTTTCTAGGTTATCCATTTTTGCAGAGAGATCTTGTATACTTGTATATATAGTCTGTAGTTCTTTCTTCATAGAACTATCTGGAACAGATGACTTTGAATGACTCATATTTCAAGTATCTGTATACAGCAATTGATGTCCTGACAGGATTTTTGTGAAGAATTTCACTGAAGATTATTATTTTTTCTTCTTCTGATAATCCACAATAGTGAAAGAAATATTTATAGGCAGTTTTTCCAAGATATTTAAAAAAAATAATAATTCCTGTCAGAAATAAATCTCATGAACAGAGCAACAAAAAACTACTGCACTCACTTGGCCATGCTTGGCAGGATATTTCTTGACTAATTCTGTGACTAAGCTGATAAAATAACTTTCTTTACATTTTGAACCTTCTTTTTGCCTATTTTCCAGGCAATTCTGTATTTCTGTATTTTGTTGACTGAGATTGTTTTCTCTAATGGCCATCAAGGATTTTTTTTTCCCTAAAATCTGGTACAGATATATGGATAAAGTATTAAGGGCTGTTGCAAGTGGTTTGAATACAGAATAGCTAAACCAACCGTCCTGTGTAAAATTATTTATTTTCTAATTATACTGCAGCTTGAAATAATTAATTTTGTTATCCTTATTTTTAGGTTTTATCCATGCTTTTGTAATACACAGAATGCATAGTTTGCTGGATTGAATTTAGCACTGTACTGTGTAATTTTGTTGCAAATACTTCCAGTGCTGATGTGACAGAATTTTAGGTAATTGTGATGTTTGTATGCATTAATAAGAGTAATTTTCTCCAGTGTTTTTATCCTGAATTTGGTTCTATGTCAACAGATAATTGAATGCTTACAAATAAATGTATTTGTTTTTATAGTAGGGCATGTCTCAAATGGTCTTTCAGCATTACTTCCTTTCTGTGCATTTCCACTGGTATTGCTACTTGTTGTCAATTGTATATAACTGCTACTGGGTGCCAAGGAGAGATTTGGATTATTTTGCTTTTGTAACCCAGTTAGAGAAAGAGCAGTAATAGTGCACATTTAGTTTCATGTGCTGTTAGAGGGTATGGTTGTCTATTACAAATGTTAACATTGCAACTAAATGTTAAGTTAGAATTTGCATGGGTATTATATGTATTTATCTATATGTTTAACAAATTAATTGTTTGGTCCTATACTTCTGTGTGAATTATACTGAATATGAATGCTTGCTCTTAAAGTCAGCTATTTAACAGTAACTAATCTTAAACAAAATTACTTCATTTTATTTGTGATACATGACTAGGTAGTGCTTTACTGAAACATTTACTTTATATATTGTTCTAGGTGTAATCATGCTTGCCTTTTTAAGCATTAGTTGTTTAGGCTATATTGAACATGGCCTTATGGGTAGAGTATATGTTTTATAAAGTTATGGACCTGGGGGGGTGGCTGCAGCTAAGGCAAAAGGGAACAAAGTAGGCAACCCAATTACCCAGAGTTGTAGCCAATCAGTACACACATGCCAACTGTATATTGCTCGACCAAGTCATGGACACAGTGATGTGAAATAAGCACTACTACAGAACAAACCATTTTTACAAACAAAGTAGGAAATTACTTATACCTCTACTGTCTTTGTATATTTAGACACAGTAGAATGCTCACACTACAGTCTTTGAAGTTGGCAAGACAAAGCAGTTAGTAGTAGGGAGTATTGTATTATATTACACTCATGCGCAACTGCTAGCAACAGTCATTCATCTAGCATGGACAGAGGTGAATGCTCTATAATATCATTCATGCAGACTAACCCCCTATAAGGATTACTCCGATAGTAAAAAGAATTAATTAAATTCAAACAAAACAGCAGCACGGCTGCATTACCGAATTGGTTTTACAGGAGAAGAAAGGCTTCCTGACAGTTTGGGGTGGCATCACTTCAGTAGAGCATAAATTGAATGAGTCTGTCTGTGTAGAGAAAGAGTGCACAGTCTGCCCAATGCTACATGAAGCTTCATCCTCCTGCACAGTTTCACTCATGTGTCTTAACCCTAACCCTACACATTGCATTCCTGAAAACGCTTTCCTTAATACTTCCACTACACAAGGCAAAAGGACAAAGAACACATACAACACCAAACATGCAAAAACTAAATCGACCCCCTTAGCTAACCCTTACCCTAACCCATGAACACTAACTCATTCACACCTACTAATATAACCTTTTCAGTCAAATGTTCATTTTTTTCCTGCACACTCCTACTAATAAACAATATAAAAAATGAGCATTCTGTCAATGAAGCATTCAGTTAAATGTAGTTTAATAGTTTGTGCTTTCAGTGCCTTTTGCCTCCTCAAAAACTTATGTGCATATATATATATATATATATATATATATATATATATATATATACATACATATATACACACAAACACACACACACACACACACACACACACACACACATATATGTATATATATATATATATATATATATATATATATATATATATATATATATATAGTAAGTTTGTGCATTTAAGCATGGGCCCCTGTGAAGACATGGACAGTCTGCAGGGAACAGAATGAACAAACAATGGGGCAAAAATGGTGAATAACATGAACTTACCTCATTAACACCTATGTGGTATGGAATGTCTCAACTCTAGTCTAGACACATCCTTGCATTCCACAGCATTTTCTGAAAATTTGACTTGAAAAGCATAAGCTAAACAAATGCTAATATTTTATGAATAACAAAAGCTATTACAGCTGTACAAACAGCAATGTTATCATTAAAAAAGTATTGAAAAAACGGAACCACAGAGCAAAACAATGAAGGAGCTCAAAGTACTCATACACAGTCCCATATGACACCAAACGACAATCACAGGCAAATAGATATTCCACCGTTGTAAAAGGATAAAAAATATAGGATTTTATTAACAGACAGGGTAGCGCTTTCGCTAAATAGCTTCTTCAGCCCAATATAACAATGATCAACATCTGATCCATTTAAATACTCAAAAAGGCGCCATTCTGGTAAAACCATTTAAAGGTATACATCCTCTAATAACAAAATACTTCAGTTACTTATAACTTAATAGACACAAAGTCCTAATTAAATGTCCATTTATATAAAAATGGTATATTTAAAAGACAATATACATTATAACCATAAGGGTATAAACATATAAATAAATATCTAACACAACAAAATTTAAAACATACACGTCTTGTGCCAATAGCTACGCCAACCTCGTCATGGCGGAGTGGGAGCATAGATTTCTGTTTCGCAATCAGATGTATCAGGATTTTGTACCATTCTACAGGCGTTTTGTAGATGACCTCTTCCTGATTTGGAAGGGGACACCTGCACAACTGATACAATTTCATGGTGAGGTCAATGCAGCAGTAGAGTTCTTGAATTTTACAATGGAATGGTCTGATAGTCGGATTCCATTTCTAGATATTTATGTTGAGAAGTTAGCATGTGGTATGATCAATACTGGACTATACCGCAAGCCCTGTCATAGGAACACCTTCTTGCATCGTCATAGTATGCACCCTGGGTTTGTATATAAAAATATAGTTCGTGGTCAATCAATGCGCACTTCTAGATATACACCTAGTGAATATACTTATAAGATGGACTTAAGTGATCTTAAAGATAGATTGAAGGAACGGGGTTATAGCACATTGGACATTGAGGAGGGCATGAACAATTCCACCAGTTTAAGGATGACTAGAGCCACCCCATATTTTTCAGATAGAGCGGTCACTTGTTATGAAGAGAGTAGCCCACCGAGTAGTAATTTTACTGACTCGGTTGGACCACATCAACGCATTGTCTTTCCAGTCTCTTATACTAAAGATATAGGTCCTATTAAGGATATTTTTGTTAAACACTGGCATGTTTTGTCTGTGGATCCTAAGATAAAGGAGATTACTGGTGACAGACCCAAGTTTATTTATCGTAACAAGAAGAACCTTAAACGGTTACTTTGTTATCCACAGCCTAGACATCATATTTCATCCACACAGGAATATTACATGTCGCAGTGTAATAGTTGTAATTTTTGCTCATATATCCTGACAGATCCTATATTTGTACATCCCACCTTTCTTGATCCATATACTATACGTGTTCATGGGAACTGTATGTCCAAAGATGTTGTGTACTTAGCTACTTGCATAGCCTGTCAAGCGTTTTACGTCGGTAAGACGAATCGCAGTTTGAGGGATAGGATACGTGAACACGTATACCATACTAGAAAGGTACATATACACAATGCACTTGCCAAACATACTTCTGAAAATGGTCTGCAACACCAGTTTAAATTCAGGGTGTTGGAACAGATACATAGGACATGTAGGAGGGGTGATGTGAAGAATTATACAGAAGCAAGGGAGACACATTGGATAATTAGATTTAGAGCCGATGTTAGCCCAGGGCTTAATGGTAAAGTACCATTACGTCCACTCTTGAAAATGAGGAAACTCAGACATAGTTGAATAATTTTATGACAATTAGATTTGTTGTTTTATAAACATTTTATTTAGTATGATTTAAATTTTGTTGTGTCATATATTTATTTATATATTCATATCCTTATGGTTATAATGTATATTGTCTTTTAAATATACCATTTTTATATAAATGGACATTTAATTAGGACTTTGTGTCTATTAAGTTATAAGTAACTGAAGTATTTTGTTATTAGAGGATGTATACCTTTAAATGGTTTTACCAGAATGGCGCCTTTTTGAGTATTTAAATGGATCAGATGTTGATCATTGTTATATTGGGCTGAAGAAGCTATTTAGCGAAAGCGCTACCCTGTCTGTTAATAAAATCCTATATTTTTTATCCTTTTACAACGGTGGAATATCTATTTGCCTGTGATTGTCGTTTGGTGTCATATGGGACTGTGTATGAGTACTTTGAGCTCCTTCATTGTTTTGCTCTGTGGTTCCGTTTTTTCAGTATACTTTATTTGGCTGCTACAACAGAGCATTAACTCCCTACAAGCAGTGTTTTTATCTCATTAAAAAAGTATTGTTTAAAGTGATTATAGTCAGTGTATTTATAGTCTTTCAATAAATACATAATATATTATAATGTGCACAAACCCAGAATTATATTTTTTTGCTAAACTTTCACAAACAAATTGCCATATCTTGGAAACAGTACAACCTTGACATACATTGTAAAAAACTTTTAACCAGTCATACATTTTAACATGTAGCTAGAAATTCTTCCCTGAGTGCACATTTATTGAGTTATCTACAGAAATATGAAAACATGTTTATGTTTCTTATTATATAGTGATGCATAATATTGAATATCTCATAAGATATTCAACTTGCAGTGCTAATAGGAATGACAGTTTTCTTTAACATCTAAGGTTTCACTTGATGTCATGCAATAGTATGTAAGTCACTTAGTTTTGGAAATATTAAGTAGATATTTAAATATTGCTTATTTCCATAATTACTGACAATTAGGAATATCTCCAGTGAAGGTGCCATAAATGGACATTGACAATGATTTTTTCTGCCTTCTACAATGGCATTTTACAGCAAATCCCTCAATAGCATGCAGATCTTTTGGTTATGAAAATATGAACACAGATACAAATGTAGGAATAATAAGTGAAAAGCATTGATTAATTTGTCTACTGCAGTGTATTGTATATTATACAATGTTTTCTCCAAAAAGACAAGAAACGTGCATGCTGATTGGCCATTCCAACCACCGTGCACATTGTAAGTCCAGCCGCTAAGAAATCATGCAGCCATGTCTTTCGTTTTGGAGATGACATTGTGTAACAAAACATAAATCAAGACTGAAAAACAAGTACCTCCAAAAACAGGTCCATTGTGAAGTCAAACAAACCTGAAGATAGGTAGCCCCAAAATAAAACTGATAACTCACTTAATGAACATCTAAACTTTCCAAAAAGATCTTAATTAGAATTCCGCTATCCTAAAACTTTTGTTTTTACTCATATGACCATTCCGATGATTTGACGTCACTGCAGTGGTGGGAATGGTGGGAAAAGTAAAGAATACGGCTCTGTAGAAGTGAGCTGATAGTGGTGAAATCTTTAATAGAAGTATATCAGTGTTAAAATGTGTACATTTTTTCTTTCAAAAATGATTAAATCTTTGACCGTAGAGCAGATAATGGACTAGTTTACTATTGGGAAAAAGGTTGCTAATGTTCATTTATCAGCAGCACACCAACCAAGAAGATGAAAACATGTAAGTGTGTTTTGCAAGCATGCCTTTCATCTTCTATGCTCAAGGATTAGAGGGACAGCCAAAAATAGAGGGGGCAAAGGCCTTACATCGTGGCGCTTTATATATTAACTTGTTAAAACAAAACTTGTTACTTTACCTGAAAATTAACTCCTGTGAAATTCTGTTTCTTGTATTGATTGTAGCTCAGGTGGTTTACCAGAAAATCAACACACACTCAGTCTATCGCAGTGTCTGCATTGCACTACATTATGACCAAGAATTCAACATTAAGTGGGGGATCGACTCCTGCTTATGTTCAAACTTAATTGTAATGTCTAAGTGGAAATAAGGCTATGGTTTGGATGCTAGTCCTTGAGGAGAACCCTTGTATTATATTTATAAAGCAGCATAACATATTTTAAGACCCAAGCTAAGGGAGGAATGGAAAAGGACATTTTTTGTTAATAGGGATGATTGCAAGTAGAGGTACAGAAAATGGACAAAAAAGATTTGGAATTAACTAGAGAAAATTAACTAAGGATGGAACCAAGGTATTGGAATAAATGACTAAACAGAGAAAGGTAATAAAGTGGGATAAAGCCAAGCAGAAGTTTGAATGGTGTTTTCTTCCTTTCCCTGCTCCCTGGGTGGACGTTTTTAGTAGGGGGTGTGCATGTAGATTGTCAGCAGTAGTCAAGTTTAAAACAAGTGAACTAATGTATATTATACAATGTCTCCTCCTATTGTTTGGAATATAATTCTCAAAAGTTCAAGAGAAAACAGAGGGGCTGTAGCTAACTACATCAAAGTGTGGACTATTTTATCTCACAAAAAGTGGAAGAATACAAAGTAAAGCAAACAAAAACCTAAAAAATAACAACAACACAAACATAACACAATACAAAACTAACATCATTGTATAATAGCAATTACCTACGGCTGGGTGTGGGTAATGCTGGATTTACCCACGGTTGGCTTTGTTTGGTCACTCGGGCTTCACCCTCATGACCAAACCACGCCAGCCATGGGTAAATCCAGCATTACCCACAGCCAGCCGTGGGTTATTGCTATATTAACAATGTTAACATCATTTTGTTAATAATAGACAGTATTAGAAAGGGCTAGGACTTATTCACTGCTAAGTCAATTAGTTATAGAAGCCAGACATGAAAAAAGTCTAGACACATTAAGAAGTAATGTGTGTTAATTGGACGCCTACAAAAGGCATGATAGACTTGACCTGAGTTAATAAAATATAAAAATGGTTCAAATTAAAGAGACAAACTATTACCACTGAATTAGCAGAAAACTAGTTTAGACTAAAGATGAAGAAAACAAGTCATTTGCAGAGGGAGAAAGAACAGCCATCTTGTAGTATTAGCTAATGACATGCATGCATGCACTGTAAAGAGATGGCAGGGACATACTTGGTATATGTTGCATTAATAATGTTTCATCTTTATAGAGGTTTTTGAGCCACTTCAGCATATCTTCCTTAGAAACACATGTAAAACAAAGATTGGGTGGTACATGTAATTTGAATTAATTGATACTATCAAGAATACTCCAGCAGTTACACCTAATGAGTTGATTAGATACCTAAAATTATTTAATTAATAATGTCAGGTTTTATATACATACTAGATGCTGGAGCTTACCACCATTATTGTATTATTTATCATAGCAGATTTAATCAGTAAAGATGATTTGCAAGAAATTCTTATGTTAGTAAGTTTCACCTGTATTATGGTCAGAGCTATCCTAAAAACAGTTTGTGCAATATATATTTATTTCACTTTTTTTCTTTAGTTTATATATTTTTCTTCTTAAGAACTATCATAAACTGAAACAAAAATCCAGATTTGCATACAAAATAAGTTAAGGTAGTATTAAGGTCAAATTTTGTGTGCACATGAATAAACAATCCGAGCATATTTGTCATAGTAAATTATTTAAATTACATATTTTAATGCAAGAAAATTAAAGTCATTAATTATATTTTCATGCCCCTTGCCTTCATCTTTCATTCTAGGTGCTTTAATAAAGTCTTTGCTGAGGAAAGTCACACTTTATCATGATGTGCTTCGATATATAAACTACATGCATAAAGAATTTAAAGGTGTCATGCAGCTTCAATTAACCCAGAGTAGAGGCTGCAAATGAAAGAGCTATATAAACAAGAGAGTTCAAAACCAGTAAACAAAAGTTTTGCATACGCTCAGTCTATATCATTAAAATATAATTATACAGATCATTCTCTAAGACAGCTCTCAAATGCTGTTTGTCTAGAGTATATTTAGCAAAGTATAAGGTAAGCAATGCTTTTTTTCCTTCATTCATTTATTTTTAATGTACTCTAAATCTACTGAGGAACATGTGAGCAGTAGAGCTTATCCTGTCATATGGGATGTAAGACAGAGGATTAGTCTTAGATGAAACTGAACTTTATCGTGTATACACATTCACCACACACATACCAGACACAAACCTTTAGGTGATTTGAATCTCATGAATTCAATTACTACATGCCTTCAGGATATGGGAGGAAGCAGAAGCAGACAGAAAAAAATCAGTAGAGACACAGATAGTGCATGTATGCTGATTCTACAATGTAGACATTCCTGTAGATAATACATTTCCCAGATAACCAGCTGCTCTGATGCACTAAATGCAATGTATATTTACATGCATATAGTAATGACACTGTAGGTGTAGCAGATGTGATGTGAGGTGTAGGTGATATGACTCAGCACTTTTACTGTATGCATACATTAGAGTATTGTTATTCACTGAACACACAAGGATCATCACATATTACAGCAACATATCAAATTTCTTATTAGAGTGAATTTTAGTATCAGACCCTAGCAAATTCATCACCACAGGTAAAATGTCAAACTATCTCATCTCACAATCTATACATGCAGACATCGCGCACATCCAGTTAAACAGCATATGTATAAAACAACACACAAACTGTCCAAGTTTAACCCAGAAATATTCATTACTACCATATTATTTATTAAGTGTAACATCCTAAAAATCCTCCCTATAGATGTGCTGTAAATTAATTCTAAACAACTCTAATAATTACACCCCCCTCGAGGGAAAAGACTAAAAACAAATAATGCAATTTGGCTATCCATAAAAAGTGGATTGCTAATGCAGGATAGATAAAAAGTGTGGAAAGAATGGCAAAAACATAAAAACATCACAATATCTCAAAAACCTCAGAATGTTCTACATCTGAACTAAAAAAGTAAATACATGAATTCAAAAAAGTATAACAACTTTCACATCAGTAGAAAATACAACCCTATGGAATTATGATCAGCCATTAAATAAATCTTATATCCCAGCCAAAAATTCAACCCTGACATCTTTCTCAATAATTCAACATTTGAAACTGCAGTCGAATTAAACTCTTATAGCAGAGCATCTTTAATCATGGATTCCCCAACATCTAATCCCAACCCTGCTCAATAGGCACATGTCACTAGATCCAGTTTCACCTTCAAACCTGTGCCCACAACCTATATAAAACCATTTTTAAACTCAAAGTATGCTTTACTTCAGCTGATGACCTTCCAAGTAAGCACCTTAAAATAGCAGCCAATAGCATTGCTTATACTGTTTCAAGCCTTATAAATAGGTCAATCCAGGAATCCCATGCTCCCTCTCTCTGGAAAAAATCAAACATTACCTCTCTATACAAATTAAAACAATAAGTGAGAAGGTTACTGAAAAACAAATCAGTAAAAACAAAATGAAAACTCCAGCAAAGCTAGAACTTCCACTAAGTGACCTCCTAAACCTCTTGCATCAGAGGCACATGGGATATATGCAAATGATTTTTATGAACATCAGGTGTTTCTGCTAATTGGCGATTCTGAATGCCCATGACTTGTTTCATCATTTTAATGGACAATTTTAGACCAATAAAGTCAAACCCCACTAGCTGTGGATATGCATATGTCGGCCTTGTTATGACCTCATCACCACAGCACAAGCAGAGTTTTTACTGATTGGTTTTTCAGTGACCTTCTCACTTATTGTTTTAGTTTGTTGTTTGGGATATTTTTGTAGTGAACCTAATGATAATGGACATCAGCTGGGTCAGCCTTGTGTTTCTAATGCTTAGTCAAACACTCTGCTTGTGCTGTGCTGATGAGGTCATAACAAGGTCGAAATATGCATATCCACAGCTAGTGAGGTTTGGCTTTATTGGCCTGAAATTGTCCATTAAAACAACGAAACAAGTCATAGCCATTCAGAATCGCCAATTAGCTGAAACACCTGATGTTCATAAGGATCATTTGCATATATCCCATGTGCCTCTGATACAAAAGGTTTGGGAGGCCACTCAGTAGAAGTTCTAACTTTGCTGGAGTTTTCATTTTGTTTTTACTGATTGTTTTTTCAGTGACCTTCTCACTTATTGTTTTAGTTTGTTGTTTGGGATATTTTTTGCAGTGACCCTAATGATAATGGACATCAGCTGGGTATAAAAGCCCTGTGTTTCTAATGCTTAGTCAAATACTCTGCTTGTGCTGTGCTGATGAGGTCATAACAAGGACAAAATATGCATATCCACAACTAGTGGGGTTTGACTTTATTGGCCTGAAATTGTCCATTAAAATGACAAAACAAGTCATGGGCATTCTGAATCGCCAATTATCTGAAATACCTGATGTTCATAAGGATCATTTGCATATATCCCTTGTGCCTCTGATACAAGAGGTTTGGGAGCTCACTCATTGGAAGTTCTAGCTTTGTTGGAGTTTTCATTTTGTTTTTACTAATTTTTTCTCTATACAACGAGGAAATTCAGCAGGCATCACTAAGTTTAGACCTCTAGCAATTTTATCCCCCCTCCAAAATACTTGAAAAATGCATTCAAAAACAATTTTTTAGACTGTGTCCTGCAGGAAGAACTCCTTTCCCCCATGCAACATGGCTTCTCTACCTCTACAGTACTATAACTGCACTTATATCCTTTACAGATAATGTCAGTAAAGCTAGAGATAACAGCAAACTATTCTCCTCCTTATTTCTATACTTGACTTAAGCCTTCAACATGCTTTGTCATGGTTAACTTCAACATCAAATGTCTTCACTAGATCTATCTCATCCCATCCTTCTATGATTCAAAGGTTACTTGTTCAACAGATGTCAGGAAGTAGAATGGCACTCTACCCTCTCTCCATACCTCCTTGTCACCATTGTTGTATCACGAGGCTTTATCCTTGGTCCCCTCCTCTTTAACATTCTCACTGACACTCTCTACACATACACACAACAGGCCTCCCTAATACTCTACACTCATATGCACATCAGACAACCTGGCCCATCTCCAAACAATTACTCAGGAAACTTTAACAGCTTTACCTCCAGGCATTACAAAAACCAAAGCTTGAACAATGCTATAATAAAATGGCTAAATTCCCCTTTCAGAACCCACCACTGTATAGCACTAAAACACCTAAGTTGGTTTGAACTACCCCATCAACTAACAAATACATAGCTTCTCACCGCCTTTAAAGTTATTCAAAATTCATACGCTTGTCCAGCACTAAATACCATTCTACATAATTATGTTCCCACATGGTCATTATGATTCAATGACCAAAAACTCCTTTCTGTCCACAAACTTATAAATATGCTGGGTATGGTCTGTACTCGTACTATGTTGCTAAGGCCTAGAACTCATCACCTATATCCATCTGGTCAATGCCCTACCTCTAGTCCTTTAAAAACATTCTGAAAAACTTTCACATCAGATGAAAAAGATAGATCTAAAATATACAATCTAAACAAGTATAGGTGTAGGACAGATCCCTGTAAGACACCTTGACTGTAACCAAGAATTTCACCTGTCCAATTGCTGCATGATACTGGCTATGTCGCATGTGTAAGCCATGCTGCTATCCATCTTATAAAGAGTACATTAATACCTAGTTTTAATTTATTGATCTGTGTTTTGTGCATGACCTTGGCAAAGGCTGAAGTTAAAACAATATAAATTACAGCACAACTTTTCATACATAGTTCTTAATACATTGTTGTAGAACTTCATGCTACAGGTTGTAATAGATATTTTCAACATATGCTTGCTGACATATGGTTTCAAGTCCCAGCCTTTCCAGTTCTGACATTAACTTATCCAGTATTACCTTCTCCTTCTCCATTATTTTTCCATAACATGGAAGTAGATTTAAGGATCTATATGGGTCTGGGTTTGTCCTACTCCACTTTCCCTTAAAGACAGGTTTAATAAGTGCATGTCTCCAATGTTGAAGCATCTCCCCATATTTAAATGATCTAGTAAACAATGGATAAAACGGTATTATAATTTCTTGTTTAAGCGTTCTCAAGTCATTACTACTAATTCTGTCTCCACACTGTACTTTGTTTGGATCTAGTTTTGAAAATTCTTTCAATATAGTCTAATTTGATTTTAGTATCTGAAGTTGCCTGGATATCACTAGGACAAGTTATCATGCCCTTTGTGTAGCCAAAGTGTTTTTTGCATAAGATTTTGTAAAGATATCTAGAATCTACACACAGTTTATCACTTGTATGTCTTTACTCTTTCCACATCTTATGTATCTATAAAATAGTTTTCTATTATGCTCAATATCTTTATATGCATTTTCTTCAAATTACTCTTGTTGTCTCACTATGTTTAATTTGTTTGTCCAGCTTACAGTTTTCAAAGCTGTACTTCAACCACTTTTTCATTTCTTAAAGTTTTTGCCTCTCATGTTAATCAAGTATCTTATTCTTGTGGAAATATATCCTCCTGATGTTGGCTACCTAGCCTGATGTTAAACATTTTTTTATTCTTTGCATTTAAACAAATTCTATTTCAAAACTTTACACATTCCTTCTATGTTTTTGTACTTTGGTTTAAATTTCAGTTTGGCAGAACTATCTAGCAACTAATTAATCTTTATAACCTCATTATCACTGCACATTAATGATGGAATACTTGACATGAAGTACCAGTTATTTCTATAGGAAAACAAACAATGTCTAGTATGTTCTATTTGGTGGCGAGATTCTTTACAATCTGAAGCAATTATAGTTCCTGAACATACATTGTGAATAATTTCCTTGCTAATGTTGTACAATCAGTATTACTTCAGTCACTTTCTGGTAAATTTAAGTCCCTAGTCACTATTATTCTTCCTTCTTGTGTTTCATGCAAAAAATGCATGAATTTCTCTAGGTCATCAGCACTTGAATTTGGTGGTCTGTATAATCCAACAACTGTTATATGTTTTGGGGTTGTCTTTATTGTCACAGTTACACAATCTATAATATTGGTGGTATCATTGAACAAGTAATAAGCCGAGGTTTCATAACTATCTTTAATCCCTGTCATAACACCTCCACTAAATTTTTTTTGTTAGAATGTCTGTTACAGTTAAAACATTTATACCCTGGCAGAAATGGTTTTCAGTCATTGTTCGTTAACCACATTTCACAACAAATAACAACATCAGTTATGTTGGAACCTAGCAAATTTTTGAATAAAAAAAAAAATTATTAATGCTCCTAGCATTAACAATCATCAGAGATGGGTCAAATATTGCTATTGGTGAGCTATTAAATTTTCAACCTGTCAAAAATCCTGCCTTGTGTTGGCAAATATTGCAAAATACCAGCTGCAAAAATTCTCTTTCCTGATCTTGACAAGTACATGCCATCCTGTCTGAACATGTCCCCATGTGTGTTATCCCAAGGCTTATTTACAGATACAGACACCTTTTTATACTCAATACATCACACTCCAGCATAATACCAGGGATTTGGACTCATAATGATGTGTTGTAGGACCTCAAAACCCATCAGCATTTCTGCTGGCCAAGCTACATGTGTGGGTCAAAGCATATTGAAATTATCTAAGGGATGTTACCCTCTAGCATAACTTGATACAACCATCAGTTTGACTACACAGCCATTACAATGGTGTGTGATCAGCTACCAGATAAAATAGTTACTTAATAAGTAGCTATTAAAGGAAAACACGGTTGACTCTCTCTCTCTCTTTCTGTGATATAATATCTTCTTTCTGCATGAATTAACTTTCTGCTGATATAGCATATACAGAGCTCCGCATTTTGAATTTCTTAGGATAGCACTGCTCCAAAACATAACAGAGACTCATTGGTATGTAGGAAAATTCTTTATTAACCTTAGGAGTCACTAACAAAATATCAGAACATAGAATCCTATGTAGTTCATTAATTGCTCTGCATGTCTCAAGAGACCAATGCAGCCTGAAAGGAGGTTTCGCTCTTTGAAGATCTGTCAAAGAACAGGTAATAATCCCAAAATTAGACTAAAACTTCATGTAGTCCACAGCTATTGCAAGAAATAATTTCAGCTTTCTTTTAGTGAGAACTAAATGCCATTTTTATAGCCTTTATTTGTGTGTGTGTGTGTGTGTGTGTGTGTGTGTGTGTGTGTGTGTGTGTGTGTGTGTGTGTGTGTGTGTGTGTGTGTGTGTGTGTGTGTGTGTGTGTGTGTGTGTGTGTACGTGTGCGCGCGTGTGTGTGTGTGTGTGTTGTCCTATCAATTCTCTTCCTATACAGCATCCTAATTACTTGGCTTCTGCCTATCTGTCTTACAGTTTCTATCATAAGCTGTACTTTTGGCAGTTGAGACTATCAGTCCTCTGAATAGATGACCATGTCACGAAAAGTTTGCTACAGCATATTGGGAATGAAGCTTCAGTATTTTATCAATCATCTTCCAAAATGTGGCTGGAGCTGCATGCAGGCAAACTAGTAGCACTGTGTACTGAAATCAACCATCTGGTATTACAAAGGATGTCTCTTCCGTGGCTGTAAGGAAAGCAATGCCTGCTAGTATCCCTTTGTCATGTCTGGTCAGGTCATCAGTTCTGTGTATGGGAACGCTATTGATCTTTGAATATTATTCTGTTACCCAAAGTCATTAGTCAATCTAATATTTCCATTAGGTCGAGGAAATAGCACTATTGGACTTCTTCATTCACTTTGTGACTCTTATTATTCCTAGCTTAAGCACCTTTTGAACTTCTCTTACTGTTGTGTAAGTTTAGTACTCTACAACAGCCTTTCTCAGAATGCAGTCTGCAGCCCACTGGTGGACTGAGAGGATTTCCTTGTAGGCTGCAAATTTTATTACTAAATAAATATCTGATCTGGCCTCTTCTTACTAAGTGCTGTTCATGTGTAGGGCATTCATATTTCTGTCATGTACCTGATGGGCTCTGGGTTTAAGGTGGACCAAGTAGCTCATCACCCAGCATCCCACAACCGTGCATCATTCCCCGTGATATGGCCAGATAGTAGTACACTTGCACTGAACTGAAAGTTGTTTATAATTGTATAGTGAGAAAAACCATGATTACTGTGCATGCCAAATCATTACTTTTATCAATGTTGCTGGAAGCGTAGTCCAAATAGTTGTCTGTTTGCATCTCATGTTTGAGAGGATTGAGAGTTTATATGTGTCAATATTCACTGTAAGTCTATTAATTAAAATTTGGTTTATTAAATTTTACTTATTTATCTATCACTATTACTTTAAATAAAATATTTTTAGTGATAAAATTATGGAGCACTGGATTAAAACTGGTACTTTGAAGTGCAATGCTGATGAAAGTTGTGAAGAGAATAGTGAAAAAATATTCAAAATAGTGAAGACACAAACAACAGTCAAGATAAACATGTGCAAAACAGTGAGGATACAATAAATATAAACACTCAAGTCAAAAATGTGCTAAATGTAAATGATTATTATCTTGTTTGCGAAAATGATGACTGTGAAAAGATTCTCTAAGTGGGTGTTGCAATGAACAGTAATCAACAAGACAATAAAATGACAGCTGGAAAGAAAAACCAAAAAAGTAAAGAGAAAGTGTGACAGTGATTTTTTAGAATTGGGATTTTCCTGGATAGGAAATAAAAAAGATCCCACCCCACACCGTTTTGTGTTACAAAACTCTTCCCAATGAGATAATGAAATTCTGTAAATTAAAGTGTCATTTTGAAGCTTAAACACAAGGAGTGCATTGAAAAACCTTTACAATTTTTTCAGAACAAATGCAAAGAGATTAATCACAATGAGAATTGAATGCACGTTATTGCTACTGGTGAAGAAAATGCCAACACTAGAGAGGCTTCATGCAGAATTTTGCTACTGGTGGCTAGATGCTTGAAAGATTGCACTGTAGCAGAACTTGATAAATCCCACTGGAAAAGTAATGACCAAGATTATACTTGGGGGGGGGCAAAAAATCTCAAAAGTACCCCTTTATAATGATGCAATTAAATGTCGAATAACATGCATGGCTGAAAATGTGAAATGTCAGCTGTTATTGCATTTACATCAGAATATGTACTTTTCGCTTCAACTTGATGAGTCTACCAATTTGGTTGGTGAAGCTCATTTCCTTGCATATGTCAGATATGAATATTTAGGAAAAGTGCACAGTGAAGTTTTTTCTGACGAATCCTGCCTGGTAGGATTACAGGAGGACTTATTTTCTTTTCTTACTGAAAAGATTTTATTTAATTTTCATTAAAGAGGAATTTGAATTATTATTAGATAGGAAATTAAACCTATCTTATTGGTTAACAACACATATACAAATATAAAAACTTAACAAACCAACAGTACCAACTATTTACATAGGTACTTAAGTTAAAGGGCACAAAGAGTAAAAATAAAACACATAAAATGAAGTCTTCAAAGTATAATAGGAAATCATACAGTAGATAAGTCATTCTTGTACAATATTTCTACCACCTTTTGGCAAGAGATATAATAAGATGTAATGATGTAATCTTTTCTGTTATTTTCCTGATAGTTTTTAACTCCATCTGAGATACATTCAACACAAAACTTCTGAAGTCCTTAAAAGATGGAGATGCTTCACTCTTCCAGTTGGTTGTAACTTGCATGCAATAGCCAAAAGATTCCAAAGAAGTGAATCATTTGCTCTGGGTACACATTGTGGAATAGGAGCATTAAACATAATTAATGATTTAGACGACTGAAACTTTTCATTAAAAACTATTTTCAAAAAGTAGTTTTCTTTGTTCCAACATACTTTAAACAACTGACAATCAAAAAACATGTTGCCAGTCTGCCTTTAATTTTGCTTTACACCTAAAACACTCAATGTCTTGTTTAAACATTAATCCTAACCTATCAGGTATCAAAAACAACTTATCAAGAAATTTCCATGCAAATAACTTCCATTGGATTGACAAGGATATACACTTAGGGGAAACAAGTATCCATCTTTTTTTCATTTTCATCAGGAGCTCTATTATTAATTAATTTGTAATAGTCCCCAAAATTATCTTTATAATATACTTTCATGCTTTTAACTAGTTTATAAATTTTAGATAAACACCCTTTTCCCTGAACATGATTTGTTAAATAAACAATATATTCAATAAATTTAAGGACCTTTTGTCTAATGGTTGGACTCATTAATTATAATTTATTTATAATATATTGCTTTAAGTACTGTATTGGTAATCACATTCTACTATCTAGAGCAAATGTATGCATAACTTGTTCCAGTGTTAGAAATTTACCAGTATGTAACAAATGATCCTAAAAAAAAAGTTCCTTTTCCTCAAGAGCTTTAATTGTGGCCATATCAAATGTATAAATACAAACCTTAGTACAGGCAATGGGATAAAACAAAAAAGACCATACCTTAATATATGGATTCTTATTTAGATAAGCATAAACAGTTTTATTGTTTCAGTTATAAATTTAGAAGTTATATGTTTCTTTTTATCAAAGGATATGTATTCTCTCACTATCTTGAAGAAATGATTGGATATCAAATCTGCATATTACCATGACACTGAATGACTTGATTGCAACCAAATGTTTTCATGGATTTGTTTCCATCTGGCTGTATAAGAGGCATTCAGTCACAAGGATAAGGTCATTATAGTAGATGATAAGAAATAAATCTCTATATCAGGGACATGTGTATCCCCTGCTTCTCAGTCATGCAGGTGAAGATTAATAGCTATTCTGGATCTACTATTAAACCATAGAAAGTTTAACATCAACTTGTTAAATTGTTTTATATTTTGTTAAGAAGGGAAATAGAAACTGTTTGCATAAAATCTAACAGTTTCAGAAATTTAATCATTTTAATTATGTATAAGCTGTCCTCCATTTAAAGAAGAACTTATTCCATTTTTGTATGAGACGTTTTATATGATTTAAAATGTTATTATAGTTACAAGATAGTGTTTCACTTGTATCTTTAGTTGATAAAACCTCTAAATATTTAATTTTATTATCAGAAACAAGATATTGAGAGAATTTCTTATTCAAATTCATTTTGTCAGAGTTCAATAACAATTGTGTTTTGTTTCCATTGAATTTAAGTCCAGAGAAAGACTAAAAGTGTCAAATTGACTTCAATAAAGCATCTAATAATCTAAGATTGCTATTTAGAGTAAGCAAGACATCATCAGCAGAGAGCCAAACCTTCATTTCTAGGTTATTACCACTCTGTAAACCTTTAATGCTTGAATTATTTCTAATATAGTATGCAAAAATAAGCAAGGCTTGCAGTTCTTTCTTCGTAGACTGGTCCTGTACACTGCCTTTGAAGTAACTCATCTTGTGGAAATATTAGTGTCCCTTTTGAAAAGATTTTGACAGAAAAATCAGCAAATAAAGAAATGATATTCCAATATAGTCATACAGGAACTATAATAAATATTAATCCATAAGTTTGACAAGTTAACTGGTTCCAGTTTGTAATATTTTCTATCAGAAATGCATATTAGATAACAGAGCTGAGAGAAAGTGTTGTTAACCAGCCAACATCTTGGCAATGCCCTGGGAGCAGATATTTTCAAAGCATTAAATGATTTTGTGATAAATAATAAAGTTGATTGGACAAGATGTGTCCGTCTTTGCACTAATGGTGCTGCAGCAATGACAGTCAAAAGGAAGAGGCTCTCTGCATGTGTTAAATCTGTTGCACCATTGGTAACAGTAATGCACTGTAGCATTCATCATGTACAAAGTGTTGCTAAGAATATGCCAAATGGCCTTAAAACAGTTATGAATGAAGCAGTAAAAATTATAAACCACATCAAAGGCCGCCCTTTGAATGCATGTATTTTTAAAATATTATATGACAAAATGGGGAGCTAACACATGCAACTTTTATTTCATACTGAAGTTCACTGGCTTTCCCATGGAAAAGTACTTACACATTTCATTGAATTGTGATACAAGATCAAAATCTACCTCCATGATAGTGAATGTCCAGTGTTTCACCTTTCTGATCACATGCATAATTTCTCCTGCCTTCTAAACTGGCATACCTAGCTGATATTTTCAGCATCTTGAATGGTGTGTACCTTGCCTTGCAAGGAAAAGATGTCCCCATCTTTATTGTTCAAGATAAGGTCAGAGTAATATGTGTGAAAATGGCTGAAACATCTTGGCAAACAAGACTTTGAGAGTTTTACTACACTGAATGATTTATTGATGACGACTGGTGAAAAAATTTCTGAGATGATCATCAAAGACTTGAAAGAGCACTTATGAGGACTTTGCAGCCAGTTCAAAAAATATTTTCCATAACCAGAAACAGGATTTGAGTGGATTAGGAGTCATTTTACAAGCTTGGAATGCATAAAAAAACACTGAGGGGAAGCTGCCCTCAAATGAGATACCCCGGGATTCAGCAAATTCCATGCAGGAATAGTCCATGCAGGAATAGCTTATTCCTGCATGGAAAAGACCATTCCCGTGCAGCACAGCAGCATTCCATGCATATGTATGAAAGTGCACTGCCGTTCTCTAAAATGGACAATGTCCTGTGTGCGAGTGCAGGGTGCATGTCTGAAAGCAGTGCTCTAACAATACACATGCCCCCTGAACTCCAGAATTGCTGTTTGACAATTCAAAATGAGAGAGGATACCTCTCAACCCCATAGAGCATAAACACTGGCCAAAATTGAAAATGTTGGGGGGACAAATAGGGACACTTTTTAAATATAACTCTTACAAACAGCAAGTTGATAGAATACCAGGTTTTGCATTAGCATAAATTTTCAAAGGATGTGCAGACTTAAACTCAACTGTTCATCATATACACATCTGAAAATTTACACTAATGCCATACCTGTTATACCATCAAAATGAAACAAAATTGAACCACATATATTTTAATTCTTTTTTTATTTCGGGCCGCAATAAAGTTTAAGCATAGCTGAGCTGGTGTGCGCTTCTTGAACCTGTGCTTAACATAGCTTAACTATTTGAAGGAGTTAGATAGGAAAATAACAGCTACGCAATTAATCTGAAATACGGTAGTGATTAGCACTGCAGCTTAGCATGTAGGCATTCACAGTTTGAGCACCGATGAAGTCCTTTCACTTTTATATGTGAAAGCAGCTGTAAAAGTCATATGTTGTAATAAATGAGGTAGTAAATAAAATTTATTACACAAGGCAGTGTAGCAGATCCAGAAATGAAATGTCAGTTCAGAAAATATGTGAAACCCCCATATAAACACATGTGCCCCATACAGTATAGTAACACAGGAATAAATGTAATGAAATCACATAGAGGGATGTCAGGGAAGGTAAACAGTTAGAATATGTCAGAAATGATGAATTAATCCCATACAGCTGATAGTCTATAAAATATATATATATATATATACACCAACTCCGAAATTGCACTACAGTGAGGAAAGGGCATATTTCCCGATCCTCACTGTATCACAATCTCATCATTTAGACTTACCAGCAAGACTTCCTGGTCTCCACTAGGGAACTGCTGAACATGGGGAACTTGTCGGTGAAATGCCATGTCACTATTCTGGCATTTTGGCATTCTGTGCTGTTGGTCTTATGGTGTCAATATTGTGCTTGTCGGTTAAGTGAGCTGTCGGTTTACTCAAGTAGACCCATATATATATATATATATATATATATATATATATATATATATATAGAGAGAGAGAGAGAGAGAGAGATGCAAACACATGCAACCTGTGGGTCATGCTTCTGCACCGTAGAAGTCTAAATCTGAAAATGCACTCATTGGAAATATTCCTTAAAATTGGGAAAACATGACATCTGTGCTGTAAGAAAGACCTGGTTAAAGGCAGCAAGAAGCACTCCTGCACTACCAGTCTATAACTCATTCCAGTCCTTTTGGCTGCAGAACTTGGATTGAAGCTCCAAAGGTGGTGGTATTTCCATATTCATTAAGGATGCACACACCTCAAGAGTGGTAGACCAGCATTATGCATTACAGATCCTGCAGCTGTAGCTAACATTGGGTAAGACAGTTGTTCAAGTTGTAGCCTGCTATAGGTCCCCAAACATGTTCCTCAACTTACACTCCATGACCCTAAACACCTTGGAGAATATTAGTGCCCATCCTAACACTCGTATATTGGTTGACTTCAACTACCCCCTCATTAACTGGGAAAGCTACTCATGTACTGATGCACATGCCCATCACATTGACCTGGTCCTTGCTAACATGGGTGAATGTTGCTGTACACCAATAATCAACTCCTCCCCTGTTATATCTGACTGCAAATTAATCACCTGTGGAAATCCACAGCTCCACTCCCCGCACAGGTAACCACCATGAAAAGCCTTTCCAAAGTTAACTATGCCCTCCTAAAAACAGAGGTGGCTAACCTCATGGCAGACATGCAAATGGAGACAAGTTGCATGACTGCTGAATCAAACAACAATGCACTATGAACACGGACAGAAATGCATGGATACCACCATACCCAATAAAACCAGGACCTTCACCTTCAAAAAAAGGAAGCCAATCTGGTGGTCTCAGGCCATAAAGAAACTGTACAACAGAAGGAGGGAACTGATATGGAATAAGGTGAAGTCTCAAGACTGGAAAAAAAACCTTAACCATCTCAATTAAAAGTTGAGATCCCTCATCAAATATTACAAAGTTAGCTGTGAAAACAGAATGGGAGCACGTAGTAAAGACAACCACAAGGCCTCATAGTTATGTAAAGAATCTCCATGGCAATGCTCTGAGCTACTAGACAATAGTACCTCCTAGACTGAGCCAACAGATATTGCCAATATACTGGCTGACATACTGAGTGCAAACTTTACCCCTCTCTCCCCTCCAAAGGACCAGTCACAATACCAGTACACTGCCAGGCACCCAGTATTACTTCTGCACAGGTTAAAACACCATTGTCCAAAATCAAGAATACAGCTTCTATGGGACCTGACAATATTCCTGGCTTCTACATGAACTACAGACTGACCTGATACCTCACCTGTGTGCCCTGTTCAAGCACAGACTCACCTCAGGCTTTGTACCTACTGAATTGTGTACTGCTACAGTCATCCCTCTCCACAAATGGGGTGTGAGTACAGACCCTGAGAAATAGCACCCAAAGTGCCTGACAAGTCTGTTATGCAAAGCTGTGGAATACATCATCATACACCTAATAAACAGGGATATGGGAATCTGCAGACTCAGGATCCCACACAGTTTACTTTTGTGAAGGGTAGGTCATACCTGCTCAATCAACCTGGTCAACTTCTTGGATTCAGTCACCTAAGCTGTGGATGAATGCAAGGTGGCACATACAGGCTACCTTGATCTGGCCAAAGCCTTTGATAACATTCCCCACTCAAGAATCATGCAAACACTCACTAAGCTAGGCATCAACCCCTGTATTACTA
>NC_056744.1:1121994676-1122044676 GCF_019279795.1 Protopterus annectens
GAACTTCTCCACCATTTAGTTGGCTTGTCTCCACAAGTCTTGTTGTAAGAAGTGGTAGCCCACATAACTCCAGGATGTCTTCCTCACAAGTAAGGGAAAGGGCCAATACCCACTTGGAGTACTCAGTTATAGGAGTGTGTTGCCATGACATTGGCTATTGGAAGAACTACACCGCTGCTCTGCATGCATTTAGCAAGTGGGAACACCAATAGGTGCACAGACCATCATCTGGTCATGAGCATCACCTACAAAAGCCATGATGCCACCTATTTAAACCAACTCTATCCCTATAGTGCACAGAGAGAGAGAGAGAGAGAGAGAGAGAAAACAAATAAAACATAAACCGGAAAAGAGAAGATAAAAAGGAACATGTAAGCATGTAATTGAATGTAGTACTTGTTCTGTAATAATGGGAATTATGATTTGGAAGAATATATGTCACAACAAGACTAGCTGTACTAATGTCCTGCTGAACAGCTGCTATAGCCATAGCATCTGGCCCTCTCTGCAGTGGGAGAGATCACAGCCATACCTCTCATCTGTACAGATCTTCACAGAATGTCCAGATTTTCCCATCATAGTGTTTTGCCTGTTCCTCCTGAAATCTGTACTTTTCTGGCAAATAGCTGAGGATTGTAGTCATCAAGTAATGACAAACACTTGAGTTTAAGACTCCACATCTTTAAGAATATTCATGGTAATGCAAAATGTATCATTCTACAAACTTCCTAAATTTGTAAAAGGAATATTTAAAGTCTGTCCCTAATTATCCCCCCATCATTTTAGGCTTTGTCCAGATGTGATGCTCTAAGAGGTTGCAAGGTAGGATCACAGCTCAGGAACCTGACTCACCCTGGGAAAGGACAGCTCACAGATGACAACCACTGGGATGTCTGTCAAACAGCTGTGACTGTTCCACTGCTAGGCCAGTTAATGGGATGTTGTCCATATCCATATGTTACCTGTGAATATGAATATGATACATGTTTGTCTTGTAAAGCTAAGAGACCTATATAGCGCATGTGCATAGTAAAGTACTGTTGCAGACAATTGTGTTGAACTGCATGTGATATATTGAATTAATAACGTTCAACTGTACAGTGTTCTGCTGGACATTAATAAGCACATTTGTAACTGATATCTGTAGTCACATGCACATATACCTGTCTGTGAGCAATGACAATGTAACATAATAGCCTACTTATGACTGTTGGACATTGCCTAGGTTATCACAGTGTTGTCAATGCCTACTGGACAATCAACTTACTAATCTATGGTGCAGCTATATTAATACAGTATCAATATCAATGTCCCTTTTGTCACCCATTTATGTGTGCCATTGTCCAGACGTACTGCTATAACAGGCTGAGAAGTCTGATTGAGCAGTAAGACTGTAAATACAGTGTGCCATGTTAACATAAAACAGAAATGTATACCAGGTATCCCCTGGGCACATGTATGTATGCGTATGTTCAGCTGGAAGGCACTGAACCAATCATATGGGTTTCAAGCAGTCAGGTACATAAGTTGTTCTTGTTGCACATGGGTGTAATATCAGTTTCAGTGCTTACAACAGACATAAATGTGTACAGTTACTGGTTGTTGCATTGCCCTGACATTGTTATGGGTACTAGAGTAGGCATGATTATCAGGTAGTACTCAGAGAAGTGTGCAACTGTGTTATGACCCTCAGTCCATGCCTACCACTAACAGGTATATCAACACTCATATGCAGTGGATATATGAAGTGTACACACCCCTGTTGGAATGCAATGTTTGTGTGCTGTATGACAATGAGACCACAGAAAATCATTTCATAATGTTTCTCATCTTGAATGTGACTCCTAACCTGTACAATTCCATTGAAAAACAATCAAAAGGGTTTCTAGGAAGGCGAGCAACTATTGCCAAGTGAAAATGTGTCATGATGTTAGAGTCCAAACAAAGACGAAGGGATGCTGTAACCATCTGAAGAGGTGCATAGACAACATAGTTTAAGGGTATGCACACTCATTCAACTGGCTTATTGTACTGACTATTATTTCCATATGTTTTCACAGACCAGATTGTTATGTTTTCAATTGAATTGTACAGGCTATAGGTCACTAATTGCTTTGAAAAGAGTTAGTGTGGTGTCATGTTTCAATTCCACAAATACCAGGCATCGTAACAGGGGTGTGTATCCTTTATATCCACTGTAGCTCTATGGACTCAGCAGTACCTGAACTGTATAACCAGCCTCCACCTTGGTGGACAGCAGCAATACACAAACAACATAATAGGTTGCTATACTGACTGTACAGGGACACATAGGTTCAGGCAACAACTTGGAAGCAAGTCCACCTCTATCTGAACAACCAAGTAAGTTCACAGGTGACTTCCTATAAGGCCGACTATGACTACTAATCAGACATATCCACACCACCAATGACAATTGCAACAGTGTCTCCACATATGTTGTCAGTCTCAGAGGAAACAACACAATTCACAATGTACTGGGGGTAAAGAACACATTATACACACATGCCATCAATACAAGCAACCTGCATTAGACAGGTTAGGTGGGAACATCACCACCCTGTCCACCCCAGTTGTATAGGGGGATATGCACATCAACCACACTCCTCCCCTCTGCAATGGTGAGCATGTACATATTGCCTACTGATGGCAGCAATGGCAAATCTCCATGGGGCATAATAACATCACTGTTTGCCTCCCACATGAACTCAGGCATGTGCTCACAGCTCCATCACACACCACGGTCAAACACAGACCTGCCACAATCCACACACCATCCACATGGAAGATGGCCACTGTCAACCCTTTACACATAAATGAATGGAGAATAGAGGATTATGCAATCAAGTGCCCAACACTGGGGGAATAATGTAGCTCAGGGCCAGGAGTGTAATGCAAGCTGCTATAGCAATGATAGATTGGAGGGTTATAGTCTGGTTTGGATTATTTGCAATCAATATCCACTGTTGATGTGCAATTTGATAACTGTATGAGGTCCTGTGACCTCTGTCCTGTTTATGTCTTCCAAGTAACATGCAGAGGGCTCGCCTACCAGCATTCTCTATTGTAGAAACTGACATCATCACCCAATATGTGATCGAACGTTATGGCCTGTTATTTGGACAGAGAGCAGAGGATGTGCAGGAGAGGACTGCCCTGTGGAGCAATCTGCTCCACAGGGTAAATGATGCCAGCCTGCACACCAGACCTTATGAGCAGGTGCACCATCATGCCACCGACCTCATCAGCCATGCCCGTCAACAGGCTGCTACTGTAGTGAGGGACCAGCTAGCCACATGTGGGGGCCCAGCCATCAAGCCCCCACTGATACCCACCAAGGAGCTCCCCACCAACCTTGGAGCATGCTTCCAATGCATAAGCCATGAAGCTGATAAAGCATTGTGGAGGTGGGTTGCACACACACACTGGATGAGGAGTGGGCAGGTAAGGGCCCAGTGGAGATTAGTACACTAATGTATCACACATACATGTATCTGTAGTGTATCTATATTCATGTGTCATGTGCAATTGCAGTTTTGGATGGGGTTTTCTAATGCACAGAGGTGCACATCTATGGTGAGGACAGAACATTGTGTATTATTGGGGTTAGTACTGTAAATCTGAATACATGCTGCACATTTACAATACTAAATGTGCAGACATGCTGCATCCATTCTGTGAGTCTGCTGACAATAACTCCCTCTTACAGCTACCAAGGACTGTCAGGTCTGCATATGGGACAGCAGCCTGAAGCTGTTGAGTATGACATTGTTCTGCTGTTGCATGGGAATACCCCAGGCATGTGAAGGGCATGCAATTTACCATGCAAACAACTATCAGTAATAGCTATATTGCTTTATGTGCATGTTCACTTGTGGTGGGATTAACTGCATTGCATCACAGTGGTCACCACTGAGGTCTCTCTGACGGGAATTCAACATTCCTGAAGCATACCTCACAACTTGTCAGTGCCAGGACGTCTGGACAGAGGCCAGCAAAATGGGCTGGACAAACGGCCTAAGGTAGGGACATGTGTGATGCATTAGTGGTATACAGTGGATATAAATTGTGTACACACCCCTGTTAAGATGCAAGGTGTTCCTGTTACATACAAATTAGAACCACAATATGTCAGTCCACACCTCTTCCAGCCTTTAATGTGACCAATAACATGAACAGTTCACTTGTAAAACCAAGCATCTGGACTCATGTACTGCACCTACAAGACTGGCCACCTGTGAGGGTGGCAGATGTTATATCAGCATGATGTTTCAGTCAGGTATGATACCTCATGTTGACATATGTGTTAGTACACTTACTGTGGCCTATTTGGCTACAATATCACATACATGGGCATTGTTAAGGCACACAGACCACTTCCGACCATGTATAGGTTGCAAACATCTGTATATTCCAGACACATCTGTACAGAGGACTGTACAATTAACGTGCTGCATGTATGGCAGATGCTGTTACCCCACTATATAAAGTAATGGTAGTGGGAGGTGGTCACCAACCGTGTATGGTACACACATCAAAATGGTATAAGCCACACAATATATGATCCTCACATACACACAGTTGCCAGTAGAGTGATTAGAACTCCTGTCTATCTAGGTATTTCTACTATAGTGCTACACAGTTATCAGACACACCACAGAGCTCATTCATTGCCACCTCCTCCAAAGGTACTTCTAAGGTGAATGACAGCAACAGGACTACTAAATTGGAGAAGTGTAAAGGGTAGTACACGGGTCAAAAAAGATGTAACCCACACACTACGTGATTCTCAAACAAACATCCAAACAGTTGCCAGTAGGGATATTAGAACTCATGTCTATCTAGTTATTGTTACTATAGTATTATGCAGTTATCAGACATGCCACAGAGGTTATACATTGTCACTTTGTCCAAAGGTACATTTAAGGTGGATGACATCAACAGGACAATTGGGGCAACAGGAAGTGTGAAGGGTAGTACACAAGTCAAAAATGGTATAAGCCAGACAATACATGATACACACACACACACACACACACACACACACACACACACACACACACACACACACACACACACACACACACACACACACACACATTTGCCAGTACTGAGATCCATAGGGTCATTGTTTCATAGGTGTGTAGTAGGTGAATGGGCCTGAAGGCTCTGCAAGGCTAGTCCAAGGGAATAATACCCTGGCATCAGGCCACGTGAAAGTAGTCCCCAGTGTGGCTCAGGAGTATAGTCACTGGAGTGGTCCCCAGGGATGGGTATTGTATTCCCCATCCACTCATCCAGATTTCTTTTGTGGGTGGTCAGTGATGTGCAGTGCTTTACATGTATATGATTAATATTCCTTAACATTGACAGTGTCTGGGTTGTGCAACTGTCCCACAAGCATGTCCTTTGAAGTGTGGAAGTGTGCTTGAGGTCTCTGGGGCATGTTGTCTGGACAGATTGGTATCTTCGGATGTAGCATTCCTGACCTAGTTTGGTGAGACATGGCTGTGTAACTGAGGTAGTGATTGCACCTACATAGACAGTATGATAAGGAGATTCATTGGAGTTATTTGATTCTGTCCATACAGGGCATGTGCATAAGGCATGGTATTCCCTTTGTGGGGTATGTTTGCAGACTCTACAGTTGTTGCAGGTCTACAGTGGGGAACTTGGCAAATGGGCCACTATACACATTGATAGGGCTACTGAGGGGATGATACAGGGTAACCATGTCCTTTACATGCTGGATAACACACACTTATTCAGGAGATGTAACACATCAGTGAGCTTTCTGATGTCAGTGGCACTGTTGTGGTCAACAGGCAGCTGACTGTCAAACTATATTTCCCATTCTGTTATAACAACGTCACTGCTCAGTGGACTACCACCAGTGAATTACTTCATGTGAGCCATGATATTCACAAAGGTAATGGTGGCACATCTCTTGGCATTGAGGTAATGTCCAGGGTTCTGACAACAGTCATAGGTGTCAAGTGGCCTTTGTGGATGATGTTAACATCACATGGATTGGGAATGCTACCACACACCTTACTGTTGTAGGTAAACACTTTCAGCCAGGGTGCCTTTGTGTTCTCTTGCACCTCAAAAGGGTAGATCACAAACATGAGAGGACATGGGTCTATACCCTGTGTGACACCAGTCATGTCTACTCATCAGTTTGACATGGAGTCCACTGCAATCACACTGTGGGTACTATCTGTGAGGCAGTTTGCAGGAAAACTACTGATATAGTGGTTGATGCCTAGCCAAGTGTGTTGTGTATGATTCCTGGGTGGAGATTGGTCTCTTGAGTATTAGAAGGGTTGCCTATATTGTTAACGTTTCCATACTGTCACATAGTCATTGCACATGGCACTACACATTTAGGGCTATGGATTATCTACACTAACCTCTACGATGTTTGACAACTGTTGGCCTTGTAATGTGGACATTGGGACATATACTAGGTCATCAATATAATAATTTAAGAAAATCTGCCCCCCAATGGATCCTTTTATAACACAATCACACTAACACCCACACAGGATATTGATCACACACTTGCCAGTACTGAGTTTCAGACCTCTACCTATCTATGTATTGCTACTACAATATTACACATTTATCACACGCGCTACAGAGCTTATAGGATGGATGTTGTCCCAAGGTACTTCTAAGGTGAGAAACATCACCAGCCCTTGTAAATACTGGCACTGGGTGATGTAGTGGGTGAGAGATTTCTTAAAATATTTTACCCTACACACACATTTACATTTGCAAGGAGTGAGGTTCCAACCTCTAGCTATCTTTTCAGACCTTTATGTTATGCATTTACCACACACACTACTGACCTTACATGGTTTAGGGTTGCCAACTGGTACTTCTAAGATGAATGATATCTGCAGGACTGCTACAGCAGGGCATTGAGAAGTGTACTGGGTGTAAATGGGGCCAAAATCTTTAAGGTACAAACACATATATGTATGTGTGTATATATATATATATATATATATATATATATATATATATATATATATATATATATATATATATTTATACACACACACACACACACACACACACACACACACACACACACACACACACACACACACAAATACTTGGCAGGAATGAGATTCAAACCCCTACCTATGCAGTTTTTACTACTGCACATGTAGCACATGCACCACAGAGCTAATAAGTAGAACAGTGTTCAAACAAAGCCCTAACGTGAGTGACATCAGCAGCTGTTGTAACATACTACACTTTGAAATGTATTGGCTGTGTATGGACACAAAATACTTCAACCTACAGATATACAAACACACACTCATACAAACAGACACACTTTTCCAATTGCCAGTGCTAAGATTGGAACTCCTACCTAAGTGGTGTTTTGCACTACAATATCATACAGTTATCATGAGTGCCACAGACCTTAGATGCTGGAGAGCTTTCCAAAAGTATCCTTGAAGGTGAGTGACATCAGCAGCAGTGCTAAAAGAGAGATAAGGGAAGTGGAGTGAGTGTGAATGGTCTCAAAATCATGTCTCTACAAAGACTCGCATGCACTCTCTTACCCCAACACACACATTTTCACAGTTGCCAGGACTAGGATTTGAACTCCTACCTAACTAGTTTGCTACACCATAGTATTATGCAGTTATCATCAGTGCCACAGCGCTTATATATTGGAGAGCTCTCCAAAGGTATCTTTATAGGTGAGTGACAGCAGCAGCAGTGCTAAAGGAATGGTATGGGAAGTGTAGTGCATGAGAATGACCTCAAAATCATATCTCTACAAACACACACACACACACACACACACACACACACACACACACACACACTTGCCAGTAGTGAGCTTCAGACCTCTATCTACCTATGTATTGCTACTACAGTGTTACACATTTATCACGCATGCTAAGGAGCTTATAGAATGGATGTTGTCTCAAGGTACTTCTAAGGTAAGGAACATCACCAGCCCTTGTAAATATTGGCATTGGGTGATGTAGTGGGTGAGAGATTTCCTAAAATACTTTACCCTACACACATATTTACATTTGCCAGGAGTGAGGTAAGCTGTTGGCCTTGTAATGTGGACATTGGGACATATACTAGGTCATCAATATAATAATTTAGAAAATTTTCGCAGTTGCCAGGACAGGGATTAGAAGTCCTACCTAATTAGTTTGCTGCACTATAGTATTATGCAGTTATCGCAAGTGCCATGGAGCTTATATTCTAGAGAGCTGTCCAAAGGTATATTTGAAGGTAAATGACATCAGCAGCAGTGCTAAAGGAGTAGTAAGGGAAGTGGAGTGAGTGTGAAGTTTTGGCAAAGAAACACACTCTATCACACAAACACACACATTTTCATAGTTCCCAGGACCAGGATTAGAGCTCCTACCTAACTAGTTTGCTACACTATAGCATTACACAGTTATCACAAGCACCACAGAGCTTACATGCTGAAAAGCTGTCCAAAGGTATCTTTGAAGGTGAGTGGCATCAGCAGCAGTGCTAAAGGAGGGGTAAGGGAAGTGGAGTGAGTGTGAATGGCCTCAAACTCATTCATCTAGAAACACACACACATACTCACACACAACTTTACATTTGACAGGACTGAGATTACAACTGCTACATGGATACGTATTTGTACTATAGTGCTACACAGTTATCACAAGCACCACTGAGACTATAGGGCTGAGGCCCAACAAAAAAAATTTCTTCAGTGAATGACATCAGCACATCATGTGATATAGGACAATGGGATGTGTACTGGGTGGGAAAGGCCTCATAATGGGATTCTCTCTGTCACTGTCTATCTCTCTCTTCCCCACGTCTCTGTGTGTGTATGTTTGACATATTATATTATGTTGGCCTTAGATATGTGTGAGTATTTCTGTCCAATGTGTGCATGAAGTATCAATGGTGTACCATTTGGTGTGTGTGCACAGACATCTGTGAATAGCAGAAATATTTAGTCCACTGTGTTGTCAGAAATGGGCTTCATTTCAAGTGTAGGAGCATGCCCAGTATGAACTTCTATATTGAGTGTGTGCATCCATTCCAGGGAGAGTTGGACTCCAGTTCAGGGTTTTGTGTTCTACAGCTACACCTAGCAACCTGGTTCTGCAGGATATCTGGAAATAGGTTGCCAATATGGAGACACAATGGGCGTAACATATGGGCGATACTTTAACTACTGCGGTCTGTGCTGCTTGTGTAACATGGTTGGTTGTAGCATAGATTGTCTGACATATGTACTGTTTTACACTGTGATGTATCATGTCATCAACTACTGACAGTTATCATTCTTTGCTCACAGTTATTTACCAGGGAAATACAAGATGAATGAAGCTGAGACCAATATTCTGAGACATATAGACTACACATTCTGGCACACTCCTGCCATTGTGGAGGGCTAGCTACAGACAATAGACTGCTGGCTCTGTGTAAATGGTCAAGCACCTTGGTAGTATGCTGGCTGGGGACTCCCTTCATGTGCTTTTCTCAACTTACCAGAATAGCCATATCCTGCTGGGGCCATACCTCTCAGCTGTACAGATTCACTCAGGTTATCCAGAGGCAGGACTCGTATATCTGGTCAGTTTACCTTCACATTGTAGTTTACAATTAGTTTTGTGATTATTCATTCATGGGTTTGCAATCAGGGGGTAGTATGGGCAGATATTAGAGTTTCAGACTTCACACACTCCATGACATCCATGCTTCTACACCCCCTCTGTTATTCTCTCCTCTTGCTAACATTATGAAAGCAATATCTCCAAGGTATCCCTATAGTTGGGCCTTTATCCCAGTAGTATTTATTACCTGTTCCACAGTTCTTGCAGTAGGACATGGGGAGGCATGCTACTGGCATTTGTCAGCATGGCCTTGCATTTGTTTTTTTTGTTTACTGTGTTAGGTTGTTAGTTAGGTCTCCGTGACATTCCATACATTGGCACTATGGGTGAGGCATGGGCCTTTACCAGAGGACTGTAGGCCATTTGAGACTGCTGCAGGCCATCTTTAACAGGCCAGTGCATTGTGCCACTCATACTTTCCCAGGCTGCAAGCCAGTGGATTACCCCGGGGTGACAGTGGTAAGTAGTTGAGGTGTTCCTGTCAGTCCTTCCTGTTCAGACTGATCCAAGAGTCTGGATGTGGTCAGGTTGTTTCTTACAGCTAGGGACACACCTGCATGGGACACCTATTCAGCATGTAGCATCATGTATGTATTCCCATATAGAGATGGGTTCATGCTGTACTCATTCCCTACAGCAAGGATATTACCTGTGATAAACCTGTGGCTGGTGGTGGGGTGAGCTGGGTGCATATGTGATATGGAAGCTGCTGGCACCTGACTCATAGATATACCTGGGACATTCCCCTTATGCTGGCTTGTTTGTGGACATGGACAGCCTGTCACTACTTTATAACTGTGCCTTTTGTGGTCTGCCAGTGATTGGCCAGACTACCAGTGTTCCATACTAGAGGGGCAACTAATGTGATGCTAACCTCTATGTATAATTCCAAAGTTGTGTGCAGCTGACAGTTATTTTATATGCACTCTGTGTAGGTTATTTCCACCAGTGTACTGCTTCTATGTATGGGCCCCCATTCATGGCATGTCCAGCTTTCCTACAGTGACAGATATTGACATCTGGGCAGTGAGTATGTACAACTGCTGACATGGGTGTAGCTGAGAAGCAGTGTGGCTGGCACTGCAGTTGTTGGAACATGTCCCTGTCGACCACTGTAATGTACCTAGGCCGCTGAGACACAACCATCCAGGCCTACATGCTGAACACTTACAGGCAATATTAAACACACAACAAACTTACCACACTGACCCCTGCATACTGTACACATGCAACAATGTAGATTGGGACAGGTCTGACAATCTGTGCTTCAGTGATATTACTCCTCAAATTTACATGTTACTGCATTTCTACATGGGATTATGGGGGGGTGCACACCTGAAGATTTTAAACATTTGCAATGACTGTACTGGTATTTTGGTTACTCTGTTGGCTTCCAGTTCATATTGTATTATGACCTATCATGCAGAAAGGAGGCATATCAACAGAGTACACATGTTAGATTTTAATGGCATAAATTTCAGTTTCAGACTTCTTACCCTTCAGAACTAAATTGCAGCTGTCAGACCTGTTGTAGTATGTCTGTGTAGATCTGGAGGGGGCGGGGGGGCTGTTGACCATTGCCATCATTTGAGGGCCTTATCCCGGCCTTTCTTTATTGTCATCTACATTTGTCCTGCTGGTTGAGTCTGGTGGTGGGTATGTGACCCTCACTGACATCCATGTGTGTGACCTATTGACTCCCACAGTTATTTGGGCCATCACATGTACTGCGATGGGAGTTGTCATCTTGTGTAGTACTGCCTAGTATGTTGACACCAGTATTTGTTATGGATTTCCTGCTGTCCCATATAGCTGTCAGCTGCTATCCCATTCAGCCACCCATTTCCCTTGCATGCTTGCATCCATACCATACATGCATACAACTAGCAGAACATTCTACTCCATTCAGTAATTGATAGGAAAGGTGACTTACCTTGTTTCTGGGCCAGTATTGATAATGGGCTGACTATGTTGGATGCATGTAGTGTACTCCCTATATATGGTAAAGCATAGGTAGTGTCATGTATGGCATCCCTTTTACTGTATGTGCAAATCAGAGAGAGGTATCACTTCTTGGGTCCCTAGTGTGTGCTATGCGTTGCCTCTTTGCCAAGACCTGGGTATACTGGGCACACCTCCTTCTGTCTACAGAGGTAGGCACAGGAAGTTCCTCCTCCGAGTCCCTCTGTGCCTGTGCTGGCCTTGGCAATGGTGGGGCTGTGTGGCCCTGCCCCGTATTGTTCCTGCTGCAGCTGTTTCCGCAGGACCATATTGTGCAGCATGGCACATAATATCAACATCTGTGTACATGTAGCTGGAGAGTACTGCAAGGCTCCACCAGATATGTCAAGGCAGCGGAACCGTGACTTGAGCATCCCAAACACATGTTCTACAATGATCTTGGTTTGTGCATGTGCCTCATTATGGTGTTCTTGTTCAGGTATGTGTGCATTTCTGATGGGTGCATCAGCCACGGCTCCAGTGCATAGTCAGCATCCCCCACTAGATGGCCATATGGGATGTCCCCCTGGCAAACCCCTAGTACAGCTGTGAGCAATGCCAGATGTAGGAGTCGTGATAGCTTCCAAGGCTGCCAGCACACACATTCATGATAATGCCCAGGCATCGCACATGACCTGGCAGTTGATGGAGGGGAGGCCCTTGTGGTTTATGTAGACCCTACCCCACTCACCGGGTGGTGCTTTGATGAGGATGTGCATGCAGTCTATAGCACCAACTACCTCAAGGTATTCTGCTATACAGTGGAAGAGATACATACTTCTGGTCAATGCCTCATGGGTGTTGAGGAAATATATATGCTCATTGGCATGTGGTGTCATGGCATCCAGGAACTGGTGGAGTACACTGGATGTTGATGCCTGTGAGACCCCATGATATCCCCATTTGGTCTTTGGAAGGTACCTGTGGCTAGTATTCTTAAGCCTACACATACCTTGGTATCCACTGGGATGGCTTCCTCTGTTGGTTCTGTGTGGGAGGCGGGGATGGCACAGCTGGACAATTTGCTGTAGAATGTCCTTGTCCACCCTATAGCACTCAACTATCTCCAGCTCATGTAGGCCCTGGTCAGTTACCCTGGGTCTGTACACTCTTCTTCTCCTCCTCACTGTGGGTCGGTTCTCAGCATTCTCCTCCTCATCACCCTCAATCTTTAGCACATACTGATGGAGTAAAGCAGCAGCAGCCTCTAACATTTTTTAGTTAGTCTTGCCAGTTAAAAATCCCCATCTGTGTACACTGGTGGTGTAGAGTTTGTGGGGAAAAAAACAGTCTGAAAGGTGTTTGCATAGTTTATAGTAGTGTGCTGGGCTGCTGCATGTGTAATTGGCTGATTCTGATACATTCCACCTGCCAGCTAAGCTAGTTCTCCTTGATTGCCTTCCTACTGCTGTTTTCCCTTCCCAGTTCCTCCCTATTTAAGCCCCAAGGTGCGCCGCATATATCCACTGCTGAAATGTAAACAGTGCTGCCATTTCCTCTTTTTTTTCTGTTTATATTTAAAACCCAGTATGCAGCTCGCACACGCGTTTAGACTACATACACAGTGCTCAGGCACATTTGACACACCCCCTTCCTTAGGTGTGCTTAGCTAAGGGCAAAACACAGGCCACAGAGCTCCAATGAGCTTACACCAAACATGACACACCCCCTTATGAAGTCATCCAGCTCTTAGACTTGCACTGTTGTATTGCTGCACCTACACGGTTAGGTACAAGTTGACACTTTGAAGAAATATGTGATTCAGTATAACTCCTCTCATTTGCATACCCCAGTCTGTAGGCCATTAGTTACTGCACTAAAACTAACCCTTTACCCTTGACAACCAGTGCTCCCTGGTATTTACATTCTGCATGCCATTGACTATAATGGCAAAATGCAGATTTCACTTAAAATTGAGTTTAATTTTTTTTTCTATTTTTGGCACAATATTGTTTGTGCGCCGCTGCCCTATGCTTAAATGGACAAGATTGGCCAAAAAAAGTTTAGTTTTTATAAAAATGAATCAATCTTTAATGCCAATGGCCTTATATTTGGCCATTGGCATGTCTAATATACATAATTCATGCTTTTTCATAAGCTGTCATGCCTCCGTTTTGTCATTTGCAAAAATGTACTCAGTTATTTTCCAAATACATTTCTCCACTGACACTGTTCTAGCATTGAGACCTGGCAGCTTGTAGAATCGCTAAATCACCTTATTTGCATGGTTTTCACCAGCAAATGAGGTGATTTGCATGTTTGCCAGTTTTACATGCTAGAACAGTGTAAGGCTGCTTGTGCACGTGAAAACGGCACTATCCTGAATCGCTCAGTGGCCATTTTCCATGCAGGAGCTCTTACACTGTTCTTGCATGGAAAATCAGCCTTCGTGAATCCTGGGGATAGACAATCTTGTTGAATTATCTTCAGATATGTTATTGAAGTTCATCTTTAGGAAAAAGAGTTTGATGGACTATCGGCTCTACATACAGTAGGAATATCCTGGACTCACCAACACAGCACTGAAGTGCTTTGTGCCATTCCCTCAACTATAACTGCAAAGTTGTTTTTTCAGCACTTGCAAATCTGAAAATAAAGAACAGAAATCAGCTAAATTTGGAGCCAGATATAAGACTAAAACTCTCCAGCTTCAAACCAGTTATACCATTACTGGGTTCTGAAAGTAAGCAGTGCCAATCTTTACATGACTATATGTAGTATGTTTTGTTCTTTTTTTATATATACACACTTAATTCCATGAATAAATAATGATATACTTTACAATTATGTCACTTCTTGGTATTAATCACAGTATGTCCCAACTTCCAATTTCATTCGACTTAATTTTAGTTGGAATCAGTTCAGTGTTGACAATAAATGTGAAGCCCACCATTTTACACTTGATGCTGCATTTGTAGGCTTACCTCTGGTGGTAAATCTGAGTTATGGAATGGGCTAGTGGGCCACTGAGCTATGTGCTTTGTCCAAGTGGGACGCAATCAGAAAAGTTTGAGAAACACTGCTGTATAAGGCCTCAGTCTGACCTTCATTCTAGGTACTATCTTTATGCCCTGTTTTCTCTATTTAGTTCTCCTAAGGATTTCTAAAAAAAAATTAATTTCTTAATAGCAAATAATTCTCTTACTTCCAGCTTTTGTGGTGTTGATGAAGACTCTTCTAACTGCACTTGACATTGAGATTCTCTGTCCCCTCCTGCACAAACTCAAGCTCGCAAGCTAACTGCACAATTTTCTACTTACTTCCATGGCCTCAATTTGTTAAGGTGATAGAGTTGCTCTATATTTCTGTTTACTGGCCATCTAACCCTGTAGTATTGTCATGTATTCTTTCAATCTCATTAGACCGTACTTGCTACTCAGTCAAAAAATGTTTTTTATTTTGTTGGAGATGAACACTAATACTTATTTCCTGGGTTAAATTATCAAATTTTGGCATTTAATTATAAACTCATTATTGCATCTCCTGTGCTCTTTTACTATAGACCTACCAGCTATTAGCTATACTATAAAGCAATGCAGTATTCTAACACAGTTTTAAATGATGTCATATCTTCTTCCAATGTCTCCATAGCAAAGTCATCCAGCCCTCTCAAATGCCCATCATTAAGAGTTTAAATGTTGTAAACCCAGCAGAACTTTGTGTCACCTATCTTGTAAGAAACGGCAAGTGGGGTAACAACTTCCCACAGGTCTTTCCATCATTGCCAACAACTATCATTATCATGGACTTTAATGTTTTACTAAACCTGGCATTAAAATGCTGACATAACTAATGCAACACCTTTTACATATGGGGAAGCACTTCATCGGGGATACACATTATGGAGAACAACAGTATCAGTTCTCTGGCAATAAGTTTTGCATTAGCTTTGCAGAATAGTTTCGATTCTTAAAGTTTGTGCCATAGTCCATTATTACTGTTAAGCATTGATATTCTTAGCTTGATTTTGCTAGTGTTCCTACAGTGTCCATCAGAAAATACTCATATGGTACTTCCATGACAGATATTGGGACTGGGTGCAGTTTTCTATCATTTTTGAGAAGAAACACAGATCATTTCAATCTGTTTTATTATGCCTGGTCAATGAAATCTAGCTAGTGCAAAATATCTGCTGTAAAAATTCTCTTTCCTGATCATGACAAATACACACCATCCTGTCTGAGCACATGTGCCCAAAATTAGGCTTGGATTCTTCACATATTCCCAGTTTTTTAAAAGGGGTAATTTTTTTCATGTATGCACGCACCTAAAAATCTTTTAATTTACAGTGACTTAACTCTTTCTATATGTGATTTGTGAAAAAATATGTCCTAATACCTCTATAAGCTATGCAAAAAGGGCTGTAAGTTCCCTAATAACAGTAAAAGAGTCCTCGCAGATGATATAATTTGTGCCAACATGAATAAAAATGGTTCGTACTTCCTAACATTAAAGTGTTCTAAGGCCTTTCTCACATCTTCTGTTTTTCTCCTCTCAAGGACTACAGTATTCAATGTTCATTATCTTCTCTGCAAATGTAAGCATCAGTTCCACTAACAAACAAATCTCTAATTACAAGAATATCCCAACCAGATCTTAAGAATCTTCAACTTTTAATTCAATAATATCTGCTCTATAAGTCTTTACAAAGGAATGATCTTCATCACCATTAGTCTTAATAATCCCACTGTTTTCATTGCTTATTACATTAGCATACATATATTTCTCATCCATCTGGCTTTGTACATCCACAAGTTGAGACATGTTAACATTTCTCTTTCGCCTCTTTTTTCTTACAGTAATTTTCTTCAATCCTTCCACATTCAGTTTTGGTTTCTTCCTATTCACCTGCCCCTTACCTCTTTTTTTCTACCTTCACTTTTGGAAAGCTGATGGATTTTTCTGTAGATTGAAGAAGGTTTTCTGACAAAAAGATGTTATTCCCTGTAAGTTGTGTGTTACATAACAAAGTAGTTACATTTTAGTATGCATTCTCTTTGCTTTATGGACATCTACCAGTTTCTTTTCGTTCCTTGTTATTTTTTTGGGAATTTCTTCCTTTCTTTCTTTTTTATTTCCTTGTATTAACACTGAATCTTCAGACTGCTGAATACCTTCATCCAGAATTCCAAAGTTGTCAGTGGCATAATTTTGTTTAATAAATGTTTAGTGGTCTTTATAGACAATAGACACTTCCTTTCTTAAATGTGTTTTGTTTGCTCTTTGCCTAACATTATTTATTATGTCAGTCCAGTTGTTAATATATGTAGCATCATTTCTCCAAGCTGTGTCAATTGTCATCAGTAAAGGAGAAATTCAATAAAGTCTACACAAAGTGATTTTCCATGTTGGCACAGTGGCACGGAGCTTACATGGAAGTAAGCAGCCGTGCAATCCAGTAAACAGAACAGAGTGGCATGCACGAGCATGCAGACACAGCAGTGTTCATGGCATGCAAATCATCTCATAAGCAAGTGAATTGCATGCAAATGAGGGTGCTGGAGTGATCCAGCAAGCAGATAGGCAGTCCTGCAGATCCTGTGTTGATGTTCGAATTGTCCACGGAAAATATCCATGTAGAAGAAAGTAAAAATTGAACAGGGGCTGTAATATCTCATTTAGGAGGTCAGAGATTGCATAGTAGGCACAGATATGTGCAAAACTATACCCTGTGTGTCCAAAAAATAATGCAAAATAATAATAGAATATATTTTTTTTAATACTCATATTATGTTTGCGCAGCGTGCAGCAGCCTGCAACCATGCCTTTATGCAAAAAAAAAATTTTTAAATTTAAAAACTAAAAATAAGACATATGTGAGAATGATGCATTATAGCGCCCTGCATGCAGTATGTACAATGATAGATTTCAGTGGTTGCTAAGAAGACAGGTCCTGGAATAGTGAAGTATCCAGGTTTTGTGCAAGGATTTGTATGCAATTGAGATGGGGTTACTGAATAGCAAAAATAGGCCACTGTGCCTGCAGATAAAATCCATGTAGACCCAGAACCATGTTGGTGTCCACAGAAGAGCTAGCTGACATCAAAAAGGCGTGTATCACAATATGTTTAAGTGGATTGGGGCTGAGCGGCATCCGTTTGTGTGATGCGCTGCTCAGCTAAGCAAGGGGGTGTGTCCAGTGCTGCTAAGATTTATTTAGTTGTGGGGTGCATGTTTTAGCTGGTTTGAGCTATGCTGAGTGTGCCCATGCATGGGGGTGTGGCCACACTGCTTAGCAGTGTTTATACCAGTGCCATGGGTTTGCATGCCACAGTGCAGTACTTAGCAGGGAAGGCAATTAAAAAATGGAAATAGCTAGGGAAAGCCAATTACATATAAATTACTAAAAAACCCTGTACCACTTATACTTGGCTTTTTAACCCCCTCAATGATGCACATAGAAAGTGGAATGCATCATAATTATCCAATCACACAGGCTGCATCTGCAGCAGAGCACTATAAAGTATGCATACACCCTACAATCTGATTTTTCCCCCGTACTCTGCACCACTGGAGTACAAACTTGGGAATTTTAACTGACAGAATGCTAGGGGCTGCTGCTGTTCTGCTACATCTGTAGGTGCTAGAGACTGAAGTAATTGCTGATGCTGATGCTGACAATAGGGCCAGACTGAGAAGGAGAAGAGTGTCCAGGCCCAGTGTAACCTTCCAGGAGCTACATGAGCTAGAGATTGTAGGGTACTACAGAGTAGACAGGGACATACTAGAAGAACTCTCTGAGCTCTGCTACCCTCAACTCAGACCTAGAGAAAACAGAGGGGAACCAATTCCACTGGAAACAAAGGTATGTGTAGCCCTTAGGATAATAGCTACACGTACTTCAACTGAGGACATGATTGGGGTCTTACAGGCATCTGCATCCACAGTACTCCACTAGCTCCTGGCTGCCATGCAATCACACACCAGTGAGCACATTTATTTACCCTGCATGTCTGAGGAGAGGGCCAGCAGTATGCATCTCTTCTACCATGTAGCACACTACCCTGAGGTACTGGCTGCCATAGACTGCATTCATGTACACATCAAAGCACTGCACAGTGAGGAGAGTAGAATCTATGGCAACCACAAGGGGTATCACTCCATCAACTGCCAGGTCATGTGGAATGCCCAGGGCACTATCATGAGTGTGTGTGCTGACAGCCCTGGCAGTTATCATGACTCTCATATCTGGCACTCATCAAAGCTGTACCAGATGTTTGCCAAGGGGAACATCCCATACAGCCATCTACTGGGGGATGCTGGCTATGCACTGGAACTGTGGACGATGACACCCATCAGAAATGCGCACACACACACACACACACACACACACACACACACACACACACACACACACACACACACACACACACACACACACACACACACACACACACACACGCACAAACACACACACCTAACAAAGAATGCCATAATGAGGCACACACACAAACTAGGAACATCAAAGAACATGTGGTTGGGCTACTCAAGTCATGGTTCTGCCACCTTGATACATCTGGTGGAGCACTGCAGTACTCTCCAGCCACATGGGCACAGATGTTTACAGTATGTGCCATGCTACACAGAATGGTTCTGCAGAAACAGCTGAGGCAGGATCATCACAGGGAAGAGACACACAGCCCCCCATCAGGGCCAATGTCCACTCAGCCACAGTGCCTTCTGGCTGAGGGCAGAGGAAAACACATGCACACACACCCTGGCACCTAGGGGTCCTAGGGCCTGAGACTGATACCTGATTCACATATAGTACAAAGGGATGCCACCACACACAACTACCCCACCTTAATGTATGACATAGACTGCAGCCATCAGACAGAGTCAGCCCTGAAGCACTCTTATCTCAACTGCTGCATTCATAAGGTTATCTACCTCTGCTTCACTCTCAAGGGTAACTAGTTCATTTACATGTATATGATGGATCTATATACATGTATGCAAGCAAGGTATGTGGGGACTAGGAGGGCTACCTGAGAACAGTGGCAAGAACAGGACACTATGTACCTGTCTCTGACATCAGCCTCCTAAGTACATATGCCAATATGCATTGAAAAACCCCACCAAATGCACCACAGCCATGCAAAATGCCAAGTAGTAGCATGGGAAATGCCAAGGCTGTGGGGTCTAGGCTAGAGTTACCTACCCACAACTAGCCATCCAGTACACTGCTAAACACAACATGTCTGTAACACAATCGCAGGTGCATGTCCTAAAGCGGGTTCACAATCCCAACCTCTATTCTAACAATTCTATTTCCACAATATCACAATGTGCAGCATGTGTCTACTGTTGTGTGTGTACTTCTTACTGTGTAATGTGGTGCTCAGGGCTTTCTGGTGGCTGGTGTCAGTGGTGTTGATGGTTCAGGTTTTGATGGTGTTGGCTGTTTCAATGCTTTTTTGTACTCCTTACTCCCTAGTGAGGTACTCTGTACATATGTCCAATATGTCACAATCTGTTACTGCAAGAAAGCTAGACAACACCAGAGATAATGGAGTGACAGATGCCATAGTTATGGACATTATACATGCTCTGAGTAACCTAGCATTTGGCTAGTATAACAGAGGTTGTAACAAGTCAGAGTAGCAGCAAGATGAAAAGGCCATCACATAACTTTGTTAGTACTTACAACAATTCAATGGGCACCATTTAGTAGTAGTATAGAGAAAACAAAAAACTCCTGGAGGAGCAGAGCAGACATATGGGGTGGAATACTAGACATCCTGAAAAACACGTACAGTCAAAGGTGTAAAAACTGTAACTCTGTGTGTGGTGTTACTTCATGTGCCCCAGTCACATCATACCTACAGCCACTTAGAGCAGGAAATATAGACAAAACCATGAACAGTAGTAAGACAAAGGCCCAATTATAAGGAGGAGGATTAACTAGTGGATAAACAAATGTAGAAAATGCATCAAATAACAGGTTGTGCAGTAGCATGGGTTCCCTGGTGTGTATGGAGTCAGTAACTCAAATGTCTGTCATCAGTTTCTAATGTCAATCTATAATGATTTTTCACTGATGTACCAGAAAATCACAATGATATGTAAAACATACCATACATATGATGCAAAATCCTGTACAGTTTATTACAATCTGTACAGTCACTAGGTATGAGTCATATATTACATTCAGTACACAGTTGGGGAATCCCTTGAACATAATATCAGGGAGGTGTTGGATTGTTGCATGTGTGCATTAAAAACAACCCCCCTCCCAATGCAGATTGACCTGACATCCATGTACTGGCATGCAGAGGCTGCCACAATGACTGATACAGTATTATAGTGATGAACACAGGAGGCTTACCTGGGAGCTCCTCTCCTGTGGATGCTCTGGCACCCACCTCCATGATGTATGGAGTGATGGATGCTTGAGAGCTGGTGGTTGATCCCAGGTTTGCCAGGAGTTTCTCTGTGGCTGAGAGTAGTTGTTCAGCTGCAGACCCTCCACCAGTGGCAGCACTGTCCCTGGCCACAGCAGTGGCCCTTTGCCATCAGCATTTACCATATCTGTTGGCTGGTGTCAGACCTGCTCATAGCTTCTGTCCTGTAGCCCTACATGGTTGACTGCTGTGATGAGGTCAGCCCCACAGTGCTGCACTTTGTTCATGTTTCTGGTGACTCCAGGACAGCAGAATGTTGTGATGCAGTCTGAGGCCATCCAGGATAACATTATTTTCAGCTGCTGAAAATAGCAGGTGCCTCTGCCTATACATCCTGTCTGAAAGACAAGAAAAGATGAACACATCACAAGACCACATACATTGCTATCAACTATGTACAGACCCTGCACATCCAAATTGGCCTGCATTATCCATTTCAGAACCCGCTGTCTATCAATACAGCATGTATGTTGCTATCAGCAACATAGTAGCAATACAGGTTATGTCCCTGTGTGCCACGATGGCGTGTGCTGTATGTCTCTTACTCCCATCAATGCCATCTAGTGTGGTGTATCCCCTATGGGCAATGTCCCAGTACCATGTCATACAGCCACTGCCAGACAAACTGGTGTGTGTTATTACAAGTATATGGGGACACTCCAGCAACATCCATGTTCCACAATGACAGACAGCAATGCAAATGTGCTGTAGGGTATCTTCCCTGTAGGTGTCCTACTTCTCCAGTACACAGATGTTTGTGGAATGTGTGCATGTGCCTGATATATGTGGTCCTTTTGCCAGAAACATGTGGGTTTCCGGCAAACGATTGGACAATAATTGCTGGTTGTTCTCAGAATATAGAGAACCTGTCTCTCACATGCCGGAACCTACAGAAAACAGTTATGCTATAGTAATATCTATTACTATAGTCTTACCCTTACTTTATATGACCAGTATGTACACTCTGGCACTGAAATTGGGCCTGTGTACCCCCACTAATAAAAGTTATGGCCTGAATTCCTGCGGTAGGGGGTTGCCAGGTATGCTAGCCATAGCTGTTAAGTGATGAGATATGAATGTTGACAAATCAGTGACCTAGCCAGAGTACATCAGAGACAGTCAGGGACACATATACAATGTCTGAACTATTCCTGTGTGACATTCACAGACTGAGAGGAGCTAAATGACAGTGCACCATGTGATATGACAGCTGTGTCCACCTTTACTTACTGTCACTATGTCTTAAACATAATCCAGTAGCATTCGTACAGGAGCCGAACATTGTAAGAGGGAGTGAGAGGACCAGAGCTGTGATTTAAGTCACAGCAGGCACAGTTGAGAGGGATGCCTGTAGCTGTTGGACAGCAGACTATCACCACCATGTCATTCCCAGAAATGTATTTCAGGCCTACTGTTGTAATCCCCATTACCCATAACTGCATCCTCCCATCCATACCCCATTTTTTGGTTATTTGTATTATATACCTGGTAGAGTGATGTAATCCTTTTGTGCACAAATTCTCAAGAAAACGTATTCCAATATTGCAGTCTGTCTTGGTAAAGCAAGTTACAGACCTGTTTTCCATAGGCAGCTGCTTGCCTTTTGTATGATATATTCAATAACAGATGATTGCCTGTGGCTCAAACTTGCTAACTGCATCCAGAACACCTGGGTAGCACTTTCATTAACCAATGACATGGCACAACAGTGCAATATTTAAAGCCTTCATGTAGGCCTTGGCTGCTTTCTTAGTCTGTGAGATGTTTATTAGTGAGGTGTGGAGACTACAGCATCACAAAGGGTACATATAAATGCTGTCCACTGTTGAAATTTATGAGGTATGTCCACAGTTTTGCATGCTATGTTTGACCATTGTCAAATGACTTTGTGATTATCTGGCATTTTAGTGTTAAACATTGTGGGTTGGGGTCAGTAACAGGGAATAGACGGGTTTCAAGTGTCATGCCCATCAGAATATGCATGCTGCTACAGTAGTAGCTGTTCTATCAGCTCTGAATGTTTGTAGTGGCAGACTGTGACACATATCCCTGTCACTTGGCCTTTGCTCCCACTTTTTTATGTATGGGTGTTGTATTATTCCCTTGTTCTAGGGGATTGTGAGCTATGGTAGGTTTGTGGCAGGTAGCTTAGCATACAGCTGCATATGTTGCAGTCTGCAGCTGCTGCCTTTTGCTAGGAATCATAGTGGGGAGTGTGAACACTTTGGAGGACAGCAAGCTGTATGTGTCACTGAGGGAGCAGTGTCAGCTTTGTCATTACAGCACAGCCAGGATGGGGTTACCCATAACAGTCCAGTCGAGACATGTGGTTAAGGTACATGTGTTATGTAACAGTGCCAATCAGAGAGTAGTAGGTGAGATATAGGTAGGCTATATGAATATGTGCAGTATGTCCCTACCTACAGGCCTTTGATTTGCTAACATGGGTAGCAGTTAATTCAGTAGCAGCAACCTGTTTTGGTGAAAATTGCATGACTCAGTCATTATTTGCTGTATTCACAAGAATGTAACAGAAGTATAGCACACTGGATTCAAACCCAGGACTGTGGTGGCAAAATGTACTGCATATAAGGCATTTAACAGACTGAGCTACTGGGTCACTGCTGCAGCAGGTGTATTTGCAAGATATATGGGCATGCATACAGTCTGTGACACTGGAATTGCATTAGCATGTGTTTTCTGATGGGTATGAGGTGTGACTGAAATTCTTTCATGCTCTTCTAACCTCAATCTTTAATGACTCGCCAGTAGTTTAGCAGAAACATATGTTTTTTGGAAAACCATGCAAAACCTAGGGGGCACAATTATGGACATTCTACAACAGTCTGTACAGTTGACAGCTATACCTGCTATCCCACGTCTCATGTACATCCATTATTATTTATTTGGCTGTGTACTGATGCAGTGTCTGCACCACAGTCCCATATGCACTGCCAGTTCCTCCATTATATGTACTTGCAGTGTGTCAGTATATGTTGGTAGAAACACCTGTCTTAATGCAGAGCTGAGTGGCCTAGTGGACTAATACACTGTGCTGTAGTTGTCAGGGGCCTAGGTTCATAATGTGGGAAGGGTGATTATTTTGCAGATGTACCTAACACTGTCAGAATGACATAAGATGATTAAGGCACTTTTAAGCAGTTTTAAGTGGGTTTGCATGGTGCTCCATGCTGCTTAGCTCTGCTTAACTCCATGCTAATTATAAAAAAAGAAAAGAAATAAATGGGTGATAGAAAAGTGCAGGACAGGTGTAGGAAAGGACCATAGCTCTCCATTTCTTGTACTGCAACAGCTGTGCAGGTTGTACTGAATTTAGAATTTGGAGCCTCACACCCCAGAGGGATGGGTGAGGGCAACATAACTGTGTTGATTAATTCATGTAATAATTAATTGTGTCCAGTGGATGTGGGTGCAAAATGGAGAGCTATGTATGGGGAGATTTTTGTGTTGTGGGACATGAGTCCTTTTTTGTTTTAAGGAGAGAGTATAATGTTGGGGAGGGGATGTAGGTACATATGGGGAGGTAAGTTGGGTAGGAGAGGTTGCATTTTCAGACAGACAAGACAGCGTACAAGGGCGGTGTTTGACACATGAGGGAGTAAACACCTTGGACAGGGAGGGTAATGTGGAATCAGAGATCCATGTGCCCCCAGATGGCAACAGTGTGACTGAGCTCACCACCCATTGGCAAGCAACACTTCTCCTTCATTGGCCTGAAGGTGGTTTTGCTGCAGGCTGGGTGCCAGGGCTACCTCGTCCCTTCAGGTTGGCCAGTCTGCCCTCAGTCCAGAGCAGGAGATTCTCATAACCATGATGCACTATCCTGTGCACCAAGACTAGTAGTTGATCCTGGGTGACAACCACCCCACCCCTGCTCCCAGGGGTGGAGGAGCCCCATCCCCTGAGGTGGTTCCACCCATAGTGGTGCAGGGCCAGTGGAGGAGGCACCACTGGCTTGGGTCCCAGATGTGCTGGGACCCAGTGCCATAGCCGGCTGAGGTATGGTAGGTGGATCACCAGGAACTGGTCTACATAGTCAAGCTGTGGTGTTGCGGTATTTCAATGTGTGTAGGTTAGTAATGACTATAACATTTAGTTAGTTATAACAGCATGCCAGAACATTGCAAATTACCCAGTAACATAACATTGCATAGTAACAGCATGCCAGTAACAATTATGGCAAAAGGTCAACAACATAGGTAATTCAACATGTTATGTTAATATGCAACCATTGTATTGCATAACAATAATAAAACAAAAGGACCACCATAACATTTCAAGAACATTTGTTAATTGTAAGCCATAACCAATGTATATCAATAATAAATTATGATGAAGATAAGAGATAGGGGGGAGAGAGAAATACAGTCCATTAGTATCAGTATAGGCTATATAGTTTGTAACAGTACTGGTAATTACTCTACAGGTCTGCCCTTCCTTTATGTATATCAGTGCCTATGGCTGCTGTAGCATGTACATACCTCTCCAACTATCTGATGCATGGGACAGTATGGGCCAAGCTGTAACACCTACAGGTACACAACTACAGAGGACTATTATATGTCAGGTGGATCTATATGACTACCAAGGTGTACTGTGGACTGATGTAGTGTGACTGTGCTATTGACATAATTATATCGATGCTAGATCTGTGACAGAAGGATTAGGTGACATTGATTACAGTCCATGACGGTGTGACACTTGAGAGACATGTATCATGTATCGTACAGAGAGTAAACAAGTATCATGCTGTCCTTGACAGCCTTGGGGTTAGACCATCAGCAAATGTTCACAGAGACACCAGGCATACAGCCATACCAGGATTACACATTTTATTTATTGTAATATCTTTTATTAGTATTCAACCTGTTCCCTTTATTTTCTGACATCTTATCACATTCCTGATCAATGCTGTTAACAGTCTGTTACTTCTGAGCATACAAATTATTATCCCATAATAAGGGCTACTGCACCATTTTACCTGTAATTCCTGTGAGGGGAAAATCTGTTAACAATACATAACTGCTTCAGTAATATTTATTAGTACTTGTCACTGGATTTGAACCTTGGTCTGTATGTGACAAAATGTACATCAGACACATGATTTAACAAACTGAGCTATGGAGCTACTGCTGCCTATAGACTGCCTGATATTTGCTTAGAGCTCACCTGGCAATAAAGTATGACCTTGTAATAGTAGTACTATTTTATACAAGACTGCAGTGACAGTTGAATACACATGCATGAGATTCATGCATGACAGAGATACTAGGTAAGCTGTACATTGATACATAAAATGCAGGTGTACACAATAAACTCTTAGTGGGTGGAAATATCTGTGACATGTACAAACCATATCGGAGTATTGGGTTGGCTACCTGACCCATATACAGTTGCAGATAGTATATTTGCAGTCTACAGCTGTTACAGTTTAATACTTACCTGCAGCACTGTACCTCGGAGCAGGAATGCATATAGCTGAAATGCAATGATTAACACAAGACAATCCTGATATACACAGTATATCTTGGGTGTTCCTGGTATTGCTTCAGATGTCAGTGCAGAAAATTTCATAATGCATATACCTTGTAGTACAGCTCTAAATCTACAGTTTAGCATAACACTCTTTCTTAGATAACCTTGAGTCGGGTAGTGGTATTCTTTGTGTTGTTATTTCAGAGCAGATGTCATACTCGATATCATGAACAACAACCCTACTTACACACAACACAGCTTTATTAGGGGTACCTTGATGCAGTTATTATCATATTTTTGAGTCTTTATTAAACAACATTTGGGATAATACAGGTGTTGCAATACAGCTGTAATTCTACAATTATTGCAGTATAATCTTTCTTTCATTAACATTATCAGGTTTAGTGCTTTAATCTTTATTGCACTATACTTTGCAGTAGACAGTTATTGCAGTATAGCCCTACATCCACATTCATTGCATTACACAAATCTGTGCAGTATGTACCTAATGGCAGTGTCTGAATTACTCTAGCTTGTGTATTTGACTATAGATTGCAAATTAATCTGTACTCACCACACTCATGGTGCAATCTGGCCAGGCTCCCTGCATAGGCCTCTAGGTTGCAAATTCTCTCCTCTGCAACTGTAGAGAGAGAAGCACACCATTATACGTACCTGTCTATCACACATTCAGATTAGGTACTGGTAAAATAATGCTAACAGTACATATGTACTTGTAGGACATTCCCATCCTGAGCATCCTGGACCCAGGTGTCCAGAAGTCCACTCTTCCGCCGCTTTAAATCATCAAAATGGTGATGGACCTACTCACCTGTGCAGAGATCATGTGCTAGCTGGTCCCAGGCCTACAACTCAAATCCCTGGTACTGGCCCTGCAGCAGCTGGACATCATGGTATTTCACTAGGAGTCCAAACATGACCCTGGACTCCAGAATGCCCCATCGCTGTGCCCAGAAGCATGCACCCTCTCCAACATCTGCCACAGTTCCTGCAAAATTCAAACTTCAACAGGTTATGCTATATTCCTGCCTGTTGCACTTTAATGAGTCTGTTTTCCTGCCCTTGCATATCATTGGGCCATTTTTTAAAATGCAGTACATCACTTGGCACCACACAAACTAGCTTTGCTGAGTTCAGCAGTGCTTAAACTGCCAATACTTAGCAATGTTTAGTGGTGCATAAACCAGTTTAGTTGAGTTGAGCAGTGCTTAGACTAGCAAATGCTGAGCAGTGCTTTGCACCACTTAGCAATGTGCAAACCAGCTAAGTGGTACTAAAATCTTTCTTGTTTAAGCAGTGATTGGCAGGACTTATGTGTGCTTAGCAGAGCTTAGCTTAGTGCAGTGAAGCAGGATTTAAAAATAAGTATCATAATTTGTATTTTCAGAATAAATGCTTAATAATCTGTGTATTCAAACTCTGCACCTATGGCTGTCACTCTAACCATTTGGCTATGTGGACATGGGGAGCTTGGCTGTACATTTACATATACCTCTCTACTACATTTAAGCACTGCTGAGCACCACAGCCCGGCATGCAGACCCGCTCAGCTATGTTTAAACTTGATCTTTGCATTCATAATTAAATGTATCGAGTTTCTATTTTTAGATGCCTGGCAAGTGTCAATTGCTGTGCACTGTGCCATGTAGCGTAACCATAAAAAAATTAAATTTAATACATATACATACATTGATATACTGCACTTTGACAGTGTGTTATTCATCTCCGGACACAATAACACACTCCCTACACTGATTCAATAACTGTGTTACACGGCTCTCCCTCAGTAACGCACCTTCATTAATATGCATGGTGTGCTAGTGAGGGTGTACTGCATACACAGTCATGGTACCTTCCATGTAGGCTTTACAGTATGCCTACATGTATTTTATTAAATCTGGAGGTAAGTCTAAATTCACTACAATTTTTGACATGAGGAACACTGTACAAGATATTTGTGCTTTAGCAAATCAGTAATAGCATACTCATTTAAGGAATCCATATTCAGCTATACATGAGTAAAAAATTCTAAAAGAAAATAATAACCAATATCATTGATCACAGAATTCAAACAGAATTTAAATAAACTTCTATGAAAAAATTCACACAAACAGTATACAATTAAATATAAAACTAAGTATTATAATGTTGTTGCTCTGACTATATAAGTTCTAATGTCACACAAAAGCTGGCATTCCTTTACACCTCATTATCTTCCAGTCACACCGCTTTTAATGGTAGAGATCAATACAGCACAAATCAATACAGGATTCTTTAGATAAGCTCTGGATTGCCCTCTCTGCAGTCTGTGTGAATTTACAGCTGACTAGGTCCCTTGGGATGGTTCGAGTTTGCCTGTCTAAAACATATTCCTTTCTAACAACAAACAGTGAAAATTAAGGGTAAAACAACAAAATATAAATTAAATCTTCTTGTCTACATGCTGTCCATTCCTTTCTACAAACAGTGAAAAGCAGTGATAAAAATAAAATATAAATTCAAATAAAAACTTATTTTAACATGAGACTGCAAATATGGGATTGTTTAAATAAGCTCAGGGTTCAAACTTGTACAGTTTTCTCCAGGTAGAAGTCTCTACTGGGCTTGTTTGCTTGTATGTCTACAATATCCACTGTATCTGACAGTGGGTTTCCATTCAAAATGAACTCTGAGCAACACTGAGTGTTAATTCCTTGTTTTCCTGATGTCATTTTCAAGGTATTTATAGTTGTCTTTAGCTTCTAGTTGTAGTCTGAAATCATGTGATGCCTTTGTATTTCTCATGGCATTTTTAAATTTCTTTAATAATTTCTTTGGATGTTGTTCTTTGATGCTGTTCTTGATTTGTGGAAATTTAATGTTGCTCTATATTTTAAGATTTTTTTTATTTTACCATATAGTTTATTTATGCCTGTGCACCATCAAGCTGGTTTGCTCCTAAATTCCCCATAGTGCTTTCATCTAGTTGGGACATCAAAACTAATACATTTATGCAGGCAAGAATACAATTCATCTGCATAAGCACTTGCCACATAAACATCTTGGATAATACAGCTGTTTGTGAATTTGGAGACTTTGTCTTCAAATTTTAGAAGGTTGGTACTCTTTCAATCATAAAATCCAGTGATATTTGCATTTGAAGATTTATAGATTTTGATGGAGAAGGCTACCAGTTTATGAATGGACTTCACCACCAAAGGGAATTCCATGAGAACAACACATATGTATGCTATGTTTTTAAGAACCAGGTAAAGAATATTTTGACACATATTGGATTCTTTGTGAACTTGGTCCTGGGAGTTCAGGTTTATGAAGTCTCAGAAGTTTTGTCCCGGTCCCGTTCAATAAACACATCACACCGAATGATGTTTGATGACATTTATTAAACTTCCATAACATAGCTTTAATAACCAATATTTATTAATTACAACAAATATACTATAACTGATTTAATCACAACATAAACATCCATTCAATGTTAATCAGGACACTGTGACCTTACTCATCCTGACCCAGTAACCGGCATCCATACCTCCACTCACTTACTTTACTTATGAAGCAGCGTCAACAACTCACTTCATATACCATTTATTGAATTATAACTCCAACCCAATAAGCAGCATCCTTACCTCCTCTCGCTTACATTACCACTTACTGAATTAAACATCCAAACTAATATGCAGTGTATTTATCTCCGCTTGCTTATTTATTTATCAATCAGCCTCTGACTATTCACTTTCTTTTCCCAACTCATTGAAAGAAACATCCAACACAAGAGTGGGAACAGAAGAGAGTAAGCCTGTCCCTCTTCTCCTCCCTACCCAGACTGATAAATATCCACAATCCCCACCAATCTACCAAAACAAAGAGGGAAGGGATGGTGGGTAGCAATATCATGCCAAAATGTGATCCCTTACCCAGCTACAGTTGCCTAAACTCCTTAAGCCCCTCCCTACCCTTACCTCATTTCCTCCCAATCATCCCTCCTTCACATCTAACCTTTTCATCCCCCCACTCTCTGAACTCCTACTAATATATTTATTTAACCCCCTTCTGAAGATGTCCCTGGACAAATTGGTTTGTTACCAAACCTCATTTGTCCCGGTCCCCTTCAATAAAGACATTACACCGAATGACGTTTGAAGACCTTTATTAAACTTCCATAATACAGCTTTGATAACCAATATTTATTAATTACAACTGAACATTATAACTGATTTAATTACAACATAAGTATCCATGTAATGTTAATCAGGACAGCGTGACCTCACTCATCCTGACCTAGTAAGCAGCATCCATACCTCCAATCACTTATTTTACTTATTAAGCAGGATCCCACCACTCACAACCAAATAAGTCAGGACAGTATGACCTTACTCATCCTGACCCAGTAAGCAGTGTCCATACCTCCACTCACTTACTTTACTTATGAAGCAGCATCTAACAACTCACTTCATATACCATTTATTGAATTATAGCTCCTACCCAATAAGCAGCATCCTTACCTCCTCTCGCTTACATTACCACTTATTGAATTAAACATCCAAACTAATACGCAGTGTCCTTACCTCCACTCTCTTACGTTACCACTTATTGAATTAAACAGCCAAACTAATAAGCAGCGTCCTTACCTCCCCTTACTTATTTATTGATAAATCAACCTCCAACTATTCACTTTCTTTTCCCAACTCATTGAAAGGAACATCCAACACCAGAGGGAGAACAGAAGAGGGCAAGCCTGTCCCTCTTCTCTGCCCAGAAGCCTGACCAGACTGTCCCCCTTCTCTCCTATCAAAATCTCACAACCCAACCACCCATACAAAAGGGGAAGGGTGGTTCAAACAACATTCATGCACCCATCTTCTGCAATCCCAACTGGATCCCTATCAGCAACCCCAAAAAGTCTTGTCATAGGAGCATCAAACGCCACCACCTGACTAACAGTAAAACCCAATAATCCCTTTACAGTACTAAAATAATAACCATATCTTTGCATAACTTCTGTAAATTAACTTTTCTCTCATTCCAACTACCAATATTAACCTCAAAGTGAATGCCAGGACATTACCTGCCCTAGGCAACACCAAAACATTAAACCCACTGCCACATGAAATCACACAAGGGCAGTTGCGTATCATCATCCTAACAGCAGCCCTACATAATAAAGTTAAAAAGCAATCTTGCTGTCCCTCCACCTATCCAGTACAAGCATAGCACGTAATGACCATCCTAGCCTTTGTTGACCCACAATACTTTCAAAATAACTAAATACAGCCATAACATAAATGCCACAGAAAATGATACACCATGAACTCCATATCCCAACACCAATCCCCACAACCAAGCCCATCTTAACAAGAGTTAAGGTCCATCCATCTTCCTCTCAACCTACCCTGAGCCTACAAACCAATGACCACTAGCCAATTCACCTCAGGGTTTCATCCATGTCCCTCGAAGGACAATAGGAGCAGTATATGTAAATAAGAAATTAAATTTCGGTAATAACAGCCACACAGGTAAAAAACAGATTCTTCAAAGCAAAGAATACAGCATCCATTGGACCAGATGACATCCAGGGCTGTGTACTACATGAACTACAAAATGAACTGGTACCTCACCTAAGTGTCAGGTTTAATCATACCCTCACCTCAGGTTTCGTGCCCACTGAGTGGCGCACAGCTACAGTTATCCCAGTACACAAGGGGGGATCCACCTTGGATCCGGGGAACTACTGCCCCATCAGTCTGATGAGCCTGATCTGTAAGGCCATGGAATGTATTATCATGGAACTTATAAACAAAGACTTTGGAAACCTTCAAACACTGGACCCCACCCAGTTTGGGTTTGTGAAGGGCTGATCTTGTCTCCTGAACCTGATTGACTTCTTCGAATCAGTCTCCAGAGCCGTGGAAAAGGGAAAGGCAGTCCACATAGCCTATCTGGACCTCGTCAAGGCCTTTGACACCATCTCCCACTCTGGAATCATAGATAAACTTACTAAGCTAGGCATTAATCCCTATGTCACTCGATGGGATGCCAACTGGCTTACTGACAGAACCCACACGGTAAAAGTAGCTGACTCCAAATCCAGCTCCAGACAAGTGACAAATGGAGTACCTCAGGGTTCAGTCCTGGGACCTCTATTGTTTGGCATCTACTTCTCTGAAGTACAGGCCAACTCTAAGGGACTCTGGCTAACAATGTTTGCAGATGACTGCAAACTGGTAGTCATTACTGAATCCCCAAATGATGTGGATACTCTACAAAAGGGCATTACAGAAACAGATGCTTTGTGCCAGAGCCATGGGCTCAAACTCAATGCCAAGAAATGTATAGTTATCCCCTTTGGGAAAAAACATGTGCCTGTGAGTTACCACATAGGTGGCAGTACACTAAAGACTGAAAGTGAGACAAGAGACTTAGGGACACTGGTGGACAGTGGTCTCACCTTCAATAACCACATCACCACAACAGTCAGGAAATCCTTCTATGTGCCACACCTCATCACTAAGGGCTTTTCATCCAGGAAAAAAGGAGGTCATTATCCCACTGTACTCATCCCTTATTAGTCCCATTATAGAATACAACGCCCCGTTTGGTATGCACCTTTCAAGACATCTGCAACAACTGGAAAGGCCACAGAAATACCTCACTAAAAGAATCGCAGGCCTAAAGCAGATGCCCTATGCCGACTGCCTTAAAAAACTCCAGCTATACTCTGTCGCATATCATCTACTCTGAGGCGATCTCTGCTTAACATACAAGGCCATGTCAAACCCAGAGCTGTTGGACATGCTACACTTAAAGAAATCCCAGTTCCTCAGAGCTACACGTTCCAGGGATCTAAACCTTGTCATCACAATAAACAAAACATCCTAGAGGGATAGGTTCTTGACCCAGAGACTCCCCAGACTCTGGAATAGACTGCCCATACATGTGAAGCAGAGCACTTCTTTGGCCCTCTTCAAAAGGAACGTTGATGATTGGATGGGAGAATGGACATTCACCCCGGGGATCATGTCAGCCACTCTGCTAGACAGGGGTCCAGAGAAGTAAATAGTGAGGGAAGAAATAGCCAGGGAATTGTTATGGCTAGGCTAGTATAGGCCCTAGGGCCGATAGCCTAGTACCAACCTATGAACCTATGAATCTATGAACTTGGCTAGCCTACAAAAACCATTAACCTCATAGCCTCCTATGCTTCTGAGATTATCTTTGTGATTCTACCTCACCTGTAAACTCCAAACTCCCTATAAACAAACCCCCAGCCCTGCATCACCTTGCCCCAAACATACCTCCTCCTGGAACCCCATTGTGCACAACTCCAACAATCAAAATCCAAACAAGAAGAATCTATTACCTTTCAAAGCCATTTCATCAGGGCACTGACTGCTGCTCACTCAGTGGTCACCAATATTTGACCTCATTGTACACTACGCAAAGGACCTGGACATCTATTGAAACAGGCTCCATTACTTTCAAATCCTTGTCCTACAGGTCAGCAACTGCAGCCCATTCAATTCCGCACCTCCGCAATCTGCAAAATAAAACAGGTTAATCCTCGCCTTTACCAGAACTGAAACCAAGATGAACCTCAAACCCTATGCCTTGTGTCTATGCAGCAAACATCTTATCACTATGACCCCCCCCTTCTGTATTATGTTATCTGTCAGATATGAGAACCCCAAATGGAAAATTGCAAAGTTTAAAGAAGGGCCTAATTAATGAGCTTAAATATGCCTCCTTTGTTATCTCAGGGCAGCAATGTCCACTTTACTGCAAAAAAAGCAATAAATTACCTGTCAGTCATCCCTCCCACTCTCAATGGGGAAAATAACTAACTACACAAAGCTACAAGTAAAACTAGGACAACTACCGAATATAGGGACAATTTCTAAAGCATTCCGCTTTATAAACTTAGAAAGCTGAGGGATAACCAAGGTTACAGCAACATATGTCCCCACCATTGCTGTTACACATCTGTCACTATTTAAATAATACTCTTACAAGCTTTGAAAGTAAATAGAACAAGTTTCCATTGGCATGAATCTTCCAAAGGGCATGACGTCTGCAGCTGAAATGTCTGTCATTCTCTGACGTAAAGCTGCAATGATTTACTAGAAAGTCACAATTTATAAAAGATGGACCAAAACTATGAAGTAAAATCCAGACATTCTGCAAAACTGTACAGAAGAAATATATGACCCACCACCTATGACCCCCATCAAGAGAAAATCAGCAACTGAACTAGATACTGTGTACCCAAACTGACCTCACTGCCATCCTGAATGTTTGCTCCCACCAGCAAGGGCCACCCCTCCATGACCACAAAGCAAGGACCCATCCTACAACTTCCCCTTTTTCCTGACCTGCACAATATATGGCTTCAAACCTAATTGTGCCCCACAATTATCTGCTACATCGTATTTATGCACCACTCTCTTCACAGATATAGATATATATGTGTGTGTGTGTGTGTGTGTGTGTGTGTGTGTGTGTGTGTGTGTGTGTGTGTGTGTGTGTGTGTGTGTGTGTGTGTATATATATATATATATATATATATATATATATATATATATATATATATATATATATATATCTACCTGCAGATGCCTAACTGCGGCAAGGCATCCAAACATAGGTCCCTATGCCCATATCCCAGCAGGTGAGTTAGGTGTTAATGCTAAGTTAGCCATGTCTATGAAGATCCTGTGCTTTTTGCTAAGTAGACTTACTACAAAATATGTGAAACTACCTTTCAAATGATCAAAGAAAACATACCGGTTCACATAAGGATCTTCTAGTATACCATTCCAAGGTATGGGCAGCAGTCCATGCTATCCTAACAGACCCACCTGGCAGATGCCTCAACACTACCAAGTATAAACTATATGATCCCACCATTTGTTGCCCAGACCCAAGATCTTGGCATGCATATTTGCCGGTTAACTTGCAACCTAACCCGAAGCTAGTGCAAATCTAACTAGCAGCTTGACTAGCATCTTTTTGTAAACTATATAAAGAAAGTCAGGCAACCTATGTACAGTACAGACATATGTACATTAGTGTATAATTTAAGCTAAAACCTATAATAGGAGTACCTCAGTTATATCCTGAATATAGTCACTGATTATCTGGGGGACTTTGAAGAATCACATATGTATTCAGATTCTAGGTAAGATTTTAGTTTCTTTTTTTATTGAATGTTATGATATCATTAACTTATCTATTTAGTTAATGTTTACTGTATCTATTTATTTAATTTCAGCTGGGTAATACACCTACATTGACGGACCTGTTAATAGAATAACAAGATCACCTACTAGATTGTCAATCTGCATGTTCATTATCTTTTCAATAACATTCCCAAAAAAAAGGGTTGAGATAGAGATAGATCAGTAATTATAAAGACAACTGGGGCTACAAGAAGGTTTCTCAATGATTAGACTACTAAAAGATTGCTTTAAAAGAGATGGAAAATACACCAGGTCAGGCAGTGAGTCCAAATCAAAGCTGCAGCTAGTTAGAGTGTACAGCTACTACCGCTGGAAACTGTTAGCGGGTGTGACTGACACTGTAGAAGAGCTTCCAACTTTTTCCCAGCAATCAGTGCTGTGATCCCTTCTTTTGAGCTGCTGTTCAAAATATTTGTTTGTAGTCTGTGTGTTTGTGTGTGTGTGTGTGTGTGTGTGTGTGTGTGTGTGTGTGTGTGTGTGTGTGTGTGTGTGTGTTCTGAAAGCTGTCTTGGGTAGTGGAAGAGTGATTTCCATATAAAAGGGACAGTTTCTTGCATAGACAATGTTTGTTTTACACATTTTCTGAAGTAAAACCAGTCTATAACTCTTATTATGGTCATTATTCTTTAGGTGTAATTCACCACCTTTCCTGCAAAAGTCACAAGCTTTAGAAGAGATTAAGAGGGACAGAGCTAAAGGACATCTAAAATGGACCTTCTGCAACAATCTGTGCTTCCCACCCCCCCCAATGGCTAAAACAGCTCTGTGCCTGTGCAGAAGTGAATGTCTCTCTAGTACATCACAGCCCATGAAAATACCATGAAGCCAAACAATCTTAACCCAGGCATCAAACAGGCCTGCACTCCCATGTGACATGATATTCCCGAAGACCAAAGTGGCTGCCTAATACAAACCTTCCCCTCCCCAGTCCAAACTGGTCATCCAAAAACACTGGCAGCATGTACCTGAGCCCTGCAAAAACCCAACAGAAATTCATCAGCCACAAACCTTCCCTCTGTTTCCTCACACATAACAGATGCCCCGCAGTCCTCAATGCAGGGAACTCCAGCCATCTCCAATGATGTAGACCAGATGCAGCACCACATAGACTCCTGACCCTACTGTAACTGCAAGAAATCTGTCTGGGCAAAGGTAAGAATATACTGCAGGCATCTGCTTAGCTCCTAAACCACCCCCCCCCAATCAGAGACATATTTCAGTAAAATCAGTGACCACTCCCCAGTTAGTTAGGGATGATCAGGGAGACTTTTAAAAGATATTAGTGCTATTAACCTGCAAATTTCTCCAGCAATGTCATTGAAGCTTCAAAACGCAAGACAAATAAAGCAGCAGCACTGCCAGCAATGAAAATTAAACCACACTATCCCAAGTCCATAACCAACATGCCCCTCTGGCCAAAGAAGCAATTAAATCACTCACCTACCACATGAAACTCAAAGCTCTAGGCTCTGTCCATACCTTGGCATCCACTGAAGTCCGCAAAGCTATTATTAAATCACAAACAGGCAAGAAATACCAGCTGTTAAGTTTTTACCACCCAGAGTTCTCACCTCAAAATATGCATGCACAAACCACTACCACAGAAATGTGTGACCCTTAACTCTAATCTGATAGACTGCCAGCTGTGGTTAGTTTCTTGTATACATAAACTTGCCCAAACATCCTATCACAGCTGCACGCACTACCAATCTTCTGGAACGTAACCTATTGACAGGTTTGTGCCTAAGTCTGATATTCCCCTCAGTCCAATATATATATATATATATATATATATATATATATATGTATGTTTGTGTGTGTATATTTATTCTTTTTATTTTAAATTTAATAATAATATCCGAGTGCTGTAAACTATGTAATAAATAAACACAACTCATCGGGCATGCGCAGCCTGCAACCGTTATTCTCGGGCAACCCAAAACCACCCAATATACACTTGTCAATCCTTCCAGTCCCTTCTAAACATTTTTACCAACAATAACAGATATCCTTCCACAGGATGCAGGCACTGGGGACCATACCACAAAAAAAAAAAAAAAAAAAAAAAAAACAGTTGTCCCAGATCCTGCAATGCATCAAATTGCAATAACAAGGAGCCGGCTGCTGGGGAGCACGGCCATGACAACAAAACAAGCCTGCAGCCTACAACAAGGCATTTGCAACCTAAGGGTACCACAACTTAAAGCCACTAAAACACCAACAACAGTGCTCACCTTGCAGAAACTGAAAAGGCAGCAAAACCCAACAAAAGGCAAGAGTGGCTCTAAATTGAGAAAGTATTACTTTGAACTTCCTACTTTTGGCAAGAGCCATGTTCCACTTGTAGCCCAGACAGCTTGCAATGTTCCTGGATCCATAGTTTGTTAGCAAGCAAGTTCTCTCACAAGAAAAACACTTTAAAGAACCTTACTAGTTGCAACACCAGAAATCACCAGCAAATAGTAGAAAAAACAGTCCAGGCTCCAACGTTCACACTCTTCATTACAAAACTGAGAATTAAGTGCTTTTGTCTCCTGAAACAGAGACTTCATCAGGAATAATTTTAAAAAATCTGAAAACACTTTATATACCATTTAAAACATGATAGGCAACTCTCTTAAATCCACACAGTAGATGTCACAAGATTGCAACTTCACACAAATATACAACTCCACCCTCTCTTTTTTTAAAGCATACAATATGCCAAACTAAAAGCATACAAACTGTTGTACTATTTTATATATATATATATATATATATATATATATATATATATATATATATATATATATATATATATATATATATATATATATATATATATGTGTGTGTATATATTCATATATAAACATATTGTATTACACAAAAAATATTAACAGATTAAAATGTATTTGCTCTTTCATGTAGCATAGGAACTATATATATAGTATCATTTATCCCCGGAGGGAACATAGCTGCCAGCCTAATCTGCCACTCAGTTTCTTTCTTCTTTAACAGATTTATCCCGTCAGGCTTTATATGCTCCACAATACCAAACACAATTTTTTTTTAAATGTAAACAATTTTGAGAATGTTTAAACAATGCATTATAGGTTCATAGGTTCATAGGTTGGTACTAGGCTATCGGCCCTAGGGCCTATACAAGCCTAGCCAAGCAACTCCCCGGATATTTCTTCCCACAATATTTACTTCCCTGGACCCCTATCTAGCAGGGCAACTGACATGATCCCTGGGGTGAATTTCCTATCTCCCATCCAATCGTCAAGATTCAGTTTGAAGAGCACCAAGGAGGCGCTCTGCTTGACATGTATGGGCAGTCTATTCCAGAGTATGGGGAGTCTCTGGGTCAGAAACCTATCCCTCCAGCATGTTTTGTTCATTGTGATGACAAGGTTTAGATCCCTGGAGCATATGGCTCTGAGGGATTGGGATTTCTTTTAGTGGAGCATGTCCAACAGCTCAAAGTTTGACATAGCCTTGTATGTTAAGCAGAGATCACCTCTGAGTAGACGATATGCCACAGAGTATAGCTGGAGTTTTTTTAGATGGTCAGCATAGGGCATCTGCTTTAGGCATGTGATTCTTTTAGTGAGGTATTTCTGCGGCCTTTCCAGCTGTTTCAGATGTCTTGTGAGGTACATACCAAACAGGGCATTGTACTCTATAATGGGTCTAATGAGGGATGAGTACAGTGGGACAATGATTTTCTTTTTTTCTGGATGAAAAGCCCTTAGTGATGAGGTGTGTCACATAGAAGTATTTCCTGACTGTTGTGGCAATGTGGTTATCGAAGGTGAGACCACTGTCCACCTGTGTGCCTAAGTCTCTCATCACAATTTCATTGTTTAGTGTACTGCCACCTTTGTGGTCATTCATGGGTACATGTTTTTTCCCAAAGGGGATAATTATACATTTCTTGGCATTAAGCTTGAGCACATGGCTCTGGCACCAAGCATCTGTTTCTGTAAGGCATTTTTGTAGAATATCCACATCATTTGGGGATTCATTAATGGTTCCCAGTTTGCAGTCATCTGCGAACTTTGTTAGCCAGAGTTCCTTAGTGTTGGCCTGTACTTCAGAGAAGTAGATGAAGAACAAGAGCTGTCCCAGGACTGAACCCTGAGGTACTCCACTTGTCACTTGCCTGGAGCTGGATTTGAAGTTGGCTACTTTTACAGTCTGGGTTCTGTCAGTAAGCCAGTTGGCAACCCATCAAGTGACGTAGGGATTTATGCTCAGCATAGTAAGTATATTCATAATTCCAGACTGGGGGATGGTGTTGAAGGCCTTGGCGAGGTCCAGATAGACTGTGTGGATTGCCTTACCCTCATCCACAGCTCTGGAGACTGATTTGAAGAAGTCAATCAGGTTCAGGAGACAAGATCGGCCCTTCACAAAACCAAACTGGGTGGGGTCCAGTGTTTGAAGGTTGCCAATATCTTTGTTTATAAGTTCCATGACAATGCATTCCATGCCCTTGCCGATCAAGCTCATCAGACTGATGAGACGGTAGTTCCCAGGATCCAAGGTGGATCCCCCCTTGTGGAGTGGGATAACTGTAGCTGTGCACCACTTAGTGGGCATGAAGCCTGAGGTGAGGCTATGATTAAACATGACACTTAGGTGAGGTGCCATTTCATTTTGTAGTTCATGTAGTATACAGCCAAGGATGTCATCTGGTCCCATAGATGCTGTATTCTTAGCTTTGAAGAGTGCAGTTTCTACCTGTTTGGCCATGATTACTGGAATATGGCAATCTTTTGGCATTGAGATGGGCCCTTTAGGGGGTGAGAGGGGGTAAAGTTTGCACTAAATTGATCTGCTAGGATATTGGCAATATCCTTTGGATCAGTATATTTAATGCCATTCTGTTGTATGTCAGAACAGATTTGAGCATTGCCATTTAGATTCTTGACATAACTATAGAATGCCTTGTGGTTGTCTTTGGAATCTTTGGCAATTTTATTTTCATAACTAGCTTTAGAGGATTTTATGAGAGATCTCAGCATCTTACTAAGGCTGGTAAGGGAGTTTTTTGCATCCTGGGATTTTCCTCCTTTCTGCAACAGTTTCTTCCTTCTATTGTATAGTTTGTTTATGGCAGGGGCCCACAAGAATGGCTTCCTTTTTTTGGAGGAGAGTGTCTTGGTTCTATTTTTGATGGCGCGATTCATGCACAAGTGGATGTGTTCGTACAGTACTTTAGTGTAGGATTCAGCAGTCAAACTTTCAGCTCCCATTTGCATGGGTGCCATGAAGTTTGTCACTTCTGACTTAAGTAGCATGAAGCTGGCTTTGGAGAAGTTATTTACAGAGGTTTCCTTACTGGGGGGTAGAGGTGGGATATGAATGTCAAAGGTGATTTGCTTATGGTCAGACCTGACCAATGAGAGATTGACCAGTGGTGTGGAGCATCTATCTCCCATGTTGGCAATGACCCAGTCTAGGATATTGGAGCTCCTGGTGGGACAATGGATTAATTGATCCAGGGCGTTGCAATTTATGAATTCCAAAAACAACTGGGAAAAGGTGTTGGTACCCGAGTAGCTTTCCCAGTTAATGGCAGGTTAGTTGAAATCACCCAGTATTAGGGTGTTTGATTGTATTTTAATATTTTCCAGTATGTTTAGAAAGGTGTAGTGAGAATCTTGGGGTATGGTGGGGGATCTGCAGCAAGCTACAATTTGGATTGCAGTCTTACCTAGTTTTAGTTGCACCTGGAGAATTGCAGCTGCATTGTGTTGGGCAACTAGCCTGGAGGTGTGAATATCCTTGGTGAATATGGACACTCCTCCACCTTTATTGTTTCGGTCTTGGTTTGGTGGCCAAAAAGTGTAGTAAGAGTAGTAGCCTGGTATTGTAGGGGTGCTCTCTGGAGTATTGAACCAGGTCTCAGTTACTGCACAGGTATCGATGTTCTCCATTTTTAGGAGTGCCTCTAGAGAGTGCATTATGAGGGTTAGACATCTAGCATTGAGTAACATTACCTTCAGATTTTGCATGCTTGTATCTGTTATGTTGGTGGTTTTGTCCTTTGAACCTTGCCTAAAAAAGGCACTATAGGGGTGGCAAGAGCTTTAGCCAGTAACCTGAAACCCAGGGGTGACAGGTGCAGACCATCTCTGGCAAAGCACAGTGGTTTGTCGATCATGTCTTCCCAGGCAGACAGATACTGGATCCCCTTTGAATGACACCAGAAGCTTAGCTAATTGGTGAAGTCAATCATTTTGTCCTTATACTGTGGTATCCTTCTGGGTGAAGGCAGGATGCTACTCAGGTTTAGGGTCATACCTGACTGGGCCACATGATCCAAAAGCTCTTTCATGTCTTTTTTCATGTAGTCTAGGGAGGTACATCTCAAGTCATTCACTCCAACATGGACAATGACAGAGTCATATTTGTACTTGTTGTGGAGTGACTTGAGTGCATGCATTATGTGGTGGATCCTGGCACCCGACAGGCTGCTGACTGTAATTTTCTCGTTGCTCAGCCTGGTGAGTGGGACATCAGTGTGCCTGACTATAGAGTCACCTATGACTAAAGTGTTGGGTACATTGTCTTGCCTTTGGGGCTATTGTTGGGTGGCACACTGGTGTTGTGAGCTGTGTGTCACTTTGGTTGTGACTGGTGTTTGTTTGTGTTTCAGCTTCGGAGGTCCTTGTTGCTTGGTAGGTTAATGTAAAGAGCCTCCGCATGTGTGGGTTTAGTGTTGTTTTTGATTTTATATGTCATTTCTATGTTCGTATATTCTATTCTTGAGGGAACGCTCAGTCTTACCTATATAAAATGCAGTACATGTCAAACAGGTAGCTAGGTATACCACTCTACTAGTTGCACAATTTCCCTTCTGAAACTTTATTTCAGTCTGTTACTCAGTGTTATACAAACTTCCAGATTTATATATGGTCATTGTTGACAGGCACCACATGGTCTTGTTCCACAATCAATAATTGTTCTTACATATATTTTATGCTTCAGCAGTCTTTTGAAATTTGCTCCTGTCTTATGAACAAATCTCGGTGTTTCTCCCCACCTTGTCCAACACCTCATTGTTCACTCTAAATATGTTCCAATTCTTTTGAAGGACTTTTGTAATACTACTAGTCAAATGATTGTATTCAAGTATACATGCCTTTTTATACTGTTCTTTACTGACAAGCCTTGTGCTGCTACTTTTTTCTAAACCCACACCCAAAAGTGGTTCAAATATAATACCCCATTTCTCATATAATTCTCTTGTTATTTCCAACAACCAATTTTCAGGGTATCCTCTCTCCTGCAGCATCTCACTAATGTTTTCCAACTGTTCCCATATATCTTCTTTATGTGATGTCATCCTTGCAACTCTGATGGCTTGCCCTCTTACTACACTCTTTTTTGTGGTATAGGATGACGACTTCTGAAATGTAGATAAGTGTTGCAAAATGTGTCTTTTCTATACACTTTAGACTTAAACTCATCACATCATTGTAATGGGATATATGTGTATCTAAATAATTAATACCACTCTTGTCATATAGTTGGGTACATTTTAAAAATTATGTTGTATTTCATAGATATTGAATGAATTCAACTTCCTCACATGTACCTTTCCAAAGAACAAATATATCATCCAAAAATCTCGAATATATTTTTGTTCTATTCCAAAAGGGGCAATTGAACACAAATGTAGTCTCCCAACCCAAGAGCACTATGTTTGCATATATGGGTGTACAGGCTGCCCCATTGCTACACATTTGGTTAGCTGAAAATATTCTCCTTTGAATAAAATAAAATTATTTTCCAAAATTAAACTCATGAGCTCACAAATGTGTAGCAATGGGGGCAGCCTGTGCCCTCATACATGCAAACATAGTGCTCTTGGGTTGGGAGACCACATTTGTGTTCAATTGCCCCTTTAGGAATAGAATAAAAATGTATTCAAGATTTTTAGATGATATATTTGTTCTTTGGAAAGGTACATGTGAGGAAGGTGATGACTTCCTTCAATATCTAGGAAATACAACAGAATTTTTAAAATTTACCCAATTATATGACAATAGTGGTATTAATTATTTAGATACACATATATCCCATTACAATGATGGGTTTAAGTCTAAATTGTATATAAAATACACATTTTGCAACTCTTATCAACATTTCGGAAGTAGTCATCCCATTACTACAAAACAAGAGTATAGTAAGAGGGTAGGCCATCAGAGTTGCAAGAATGACATCACATAGAGAAGATGTATGGGAAGAGTTGGAAAAAATTAGTGAGATGTTTCAGGAGAGAGGATACCCAGAAAATTGGTTGTCGGAAATAACAAGAGAAGTCTATGAGAAATGGAGTACTATATTTAAACCACATTTGGGTGTGGGTTTAGAAAAAAGTAGCAGCACATCACTTGTCATTATAGAACAGTATAAAAATGCATGTATACTTTAATACAGTCATTTGACTGGTAGTTTTAAAAAAGTCCATCAAAAGAATTGGAACATATTTAAGGAAAAACAAAGATGAAAACTCCAGCAAAGCTGGAACTTCCACTGAGTGACCTCCCAAACCTCTTGCATCAGAGGCACATGGGATATATGCAAATGAACCTTATGAACATCAGGTGTTTCAGCTCAATGGCAATTCTGAATGCCCATGACTCGAGCCAAGACTGTGCTGGCAATAAATGCTTTATACCGTTGAGTTGCCTCAATTTATTACAGCGTGTTGGATGGTTTTGGATATATATATATATATATATATATATATATATATATATATATATATATATATATATATATATATATATATATATGGTTTACTATGAAAATTTTGGGCATTAAACCACCAAATCCATGAACATGAAGTCCGAACTCTGAATGTGAAAACGTGGAACACCTATATTCCAGACCGTTAAAATCTGTCCCTTCTTAACTCATGTTAGCAATTGTTTTTAGGTGTGTAGCGGTCAGAAATGTCATTGTCAACTTTTTTTCAGCATTTGGACAATTTGGAAGTACAGATTTTGCATGCGTAGTTCGACAGTGTGACTGAGTGGTATAGTTCAAATGACATTTTGATAGTAAACCTATATATATATATATATATATATATATATATATATATATATATATATATATATATATATATATATATATATATATATATATATATATATATATACATATATATATATATACACATATATATATATATATAGAGAGAGAGAGAGTAAATTGCATTTAGCACTAAATAGTTGTTATAGGTATAATTTCTTAAAATGATTAAATAGTACACTTTGGAAGAATAGCTCCAGGTTTATAATACTTAAAGTAAAATTAATGAACACGCTAGATTGTATTTAGCATTAAAACATGTTGTTATTACTATAATTAGCTAATAATGTAACAGCTGAATATGAAAGAAGCACTAACACACTATGTTTGAATAATCCGCACTAATCGGCTTATATGCAAATTAAGAGTTGCTGCATTTCTGGTTGTTTGATATGCAAATTTCATAGGAGAAAGATTTTAAAACTGAAAGTACCTGCATCTGTCAAATAGTTAAAATGAGAAGATAAAAGATAAACAAAAAATAGAAAAACATTTACAGCTTTATCCAGTGATGGTAAAGCCCTCAGAAACAGCAGCATTATATTGCCTGCCAAGGAACAATCACTACTGCTCCTCAGATATATAACACCCAGACCAAATCCAGCTTTAAAAATGGCAAAGAAGTATAAACATGTATATATACAGAGAAAACAATCAGCTCAACACTTGTGTGATATTTTGTAGCACGTAACAGCCAATTGACTGTTACATACACAGTAAAATAAATTTTAGTCAAACAGACTGAACAAATATAATTTAGATAAAAATATCAGAATAAACTGGCTGATTTCAAGTTCCAGCGCAGACAGGTACTTTTGTGCCTTTTTGATGAAATCTGTGTTTAAAAAGCCAGTTAGTCACTTTTCAGCACATGTGCTTCTTCAAGTGCCGCCTGTCTGCAGTTGTTTGAAAAAAATGCCAGCCTGACAAGTGGCACACAGAGCAGTTAAAGGTATAAGAGAAACTGAAAGAGCTAGTAGAAAGACAGCTAGGTCTTCAGCCAATAATGTCTTCCTGTCAGAAGCATCAGTAATATGTTCCCTGCCACAGAATAATCACTACGGGCCTTTAGAAATTTAACAACTTGACCAAAACCAGCTGAAACTCATGCAGACAAGTGTAAGAATGGAGATACAGAAAGAAAGCAATTTACTCAACCTCAGACTGCAGAAGGTAGTGAGTTTGTGACATGCCCTTCAGTCAGACAGCGGCTGTCACAATGCTTTATTATGTAGCACTTGAACTGACTTTTGAAGATTGAGTAGTCAGTGTGTTAAACCAGACAAGTTAGGTATATATTACATCCTTCAGTTTAAAGTAGTGAGAATGTAGCATATCTGTATGTGTGTGAGTGTGTGTGTGTGTGTGTGTGTGTGTGTGTGTGTGTGCGTGTGTGTGTGTGTGTGTGTGTGTGTGTGTGTGTGTGTGTGTGTGTGTGCGTGCACGCGTGTGCGTGTGTGTGTGTGTGTGTGTGTGTGTGTGTGTGTGTGTGTGTGTGTGTGTGTGTGTGTGTGTGTGTGTGACAAGAGAGACCAAGAAATCACTGGAGGCCCCAGGTAGTATAAAAACGCAGGTTTATTCATATAATCCACACAACAAATCATGCTATTTGACTGATCAGATTTGCACTTTCAACCATCAATTGCTAGTCCACATATCCTGTAAAGAAAAGCACTGTTTTAGGATGTAGGCATCAACCAGTGCCTGACTCCCATTTCCGTCTCTTTAGTCCAGATAATTCCTCCAGATGAACTGCAAATTGTAGCCTCAGCTGATCTGTCACATTGAATGGCTTCAGTGACCTTTCGGTAAGGTCTTGCTCATCCTGATGCATTTCAAACTTTTTATCTTGCTGTTCCTGGCTACTTCTTTTTGTACAGCATTATTTGGCAATCAGTGCCTTGATAACTGGCTAATATATAATTTTCTTGACCAACACTGTAAGACCTTCTCATTCTAGACACTTTTTCACAATCGCCCCCACCCAACATAATACCTGTGGTTTTGGACTCTGCTCTAGGACCTCAAAACCTATATGCATTTCTACAGGCCAAGCCGGGTTTGGCGGCCACAGCATATTGAAATGATCTGAGGGATGTTGCCCACTAAAATAACTTTATACGACCATCAGTCTGACTACTCAGCCATTACAGTGGTACATGATCAGCTGCCAAACTGAAATATTTACTTAACAAACATCTATTAAAGGAACAGACAGTTGACTATTTCTCTCCTTCTTTTATGGAAAATCTTTCTGCATAAATTTACTTGCTGCTGATATAGCACATATAAAACCCCTCATCTTGAATTTCTTAGGATAGCACTGCTCCAAAACATACTGGTGACTCATTGTTATGTAGGCAAATTCTTTCACATCAGGAGTCACTAAAAAAATATCAGAATTTAGGATCCTTTGTAGTTCATTAAATGCTCTGCATGGCTCAAGAGACCAATGCTTTCCCTCTTCAAAAATATGTCAAAACACAAGCAATAGTCACTAAATTAGACTAAAACTTCATGTAGTCCACAGCTATTGCAAGAAATGATTTCAGCTTTCTTTTAGTGAGAATTAAAAGCCATTTTATAGCCTTTATTTGGGTGTTTGTGTGTGTGTGTGTGTGTGTGTGTGTGTGTGTGTGTGTGTGTGTGTGTGTGTGTGTGTGTGTGTGTGTGTGTGTGTGTGTGTGTGTGTATTTGTGTGTGTGTGTGTGTGTGTGTGTGTGTGTGTGTGTGTGTGTGTGTGTGTGTGTGTGTGTGTGTGTGTGTGTGTGTGTGTAGTCCTACCACTACTCTTCCTATACAGTATCCTAAGTAGTTGACTTCTGCGTATCTGTCTTATAGTTTCTGTCATAACCTGTACTTTAGCAAAAGAGATTATCAGTCCTCTGAATGGATGACCATGTCACCAAAGTTTGCTACAGTATATTTGGAATGAAACTTCAGTATTTTATCCATCACCTCCCAAATTGTGGCTGGAGCTGCATGCATGCAAACTGGTAGCACTGTGCACTGAAATCAACTATCTGGGGTTACAAAGGATGTCTCTTCTTTGGCAGTAGGGGAAAGCGGTACCTGCTAGTATCCCTTTGTCATGTCCGGTCAGCTCATCAGTTCAGCGTATGGGAAAGCTATTGATCTTTGAATGTTATTCAGTTGCCCAAAGTCATTAGAAAATCTAGTATTTCCATCAAGTTTAGGATCTAGTACTGTTGGATTTCTTCATTCACTCTGTGACTATTTTATCACTCCTAGCTTAAGCATCTTTCAAACTTCTCTTACTGTTTTATGAGTTTAGTTCTCTATAAAGCCTCAGTCTGTCCTTCATTTTAGGTGCGGTCTTCATGTCCTGTTTTATCTAGTTAGTTCTTCTGGGGATTTCTGAAAATATTTCTTAATTTCTTAATGGCAAATAATTCTCTTACTTCCAGCTTTTGTACTGTTGATGAAGACTCTTCTAACTGTACTTGACATTGAAATTCTCTGTCCCCTCCTGCACAAACTAAAGCTTGCAGGCTAACTGCACAGCTTTCCACTTACTTCCATGGCCTCAATATGTTAAAGTGATAGAGTTGCTCTATATTTCTGTTTACTGGCCATCTAACCCTGTAGTTTTGTCATGTATTCTTTCAGTCTCATCAGACTGTACTTGCTACTCTCAGTCAAAAATGTTTCTTCTTGGAGACTAACACTACTACTTATTTCCTGGGTTAAATTATCAAAGTTGCGTATTTTATTGCAAACTTATTATTGCATCTCCTGTGCTTCTTTACCCTAGGCATCATATATTTCAACCCCTCAGGTGCATGAAATTTGTACAAAGCCAAAATCATGGGGACACAAAGGCCCAAAAATAGGGAAAGATTTTAAATATTGTTCTTATAAAAGTAGAAAGCTGTCAGAATAACAGGTTTTGCATTATTAAGTATTTTCCAAAGGATGTTTGTCTTTGTCTTTTCCTGGTTAGGGGTCACCACAGTGGAACTCCTGTCTCCTAATGATTGGCAGTAGAATTTTTTTATGGTGCTGAGTTGACAGCCCAACACCCAACCTTCAACAAAGGCACACCCAGTGACACATGTCTTTCAAACACCACTCGACTGCAGGGATGACATGCAGAGTCCACACAGTAGGCACACTAGCTGAGAATCGATCAAGCAAACCTCTTTCTGTGAGGCAACAATGCTACCACTGCACCACCATGGCGGTTAAGTATTTTATTTTATTTTCTAAAGGACATGAATGTGAAACTCAAATGGCTGTCATTATTTATTATAATTTATTGACTTTGAGTCTCATTCTCAATTATATGTCAAAACAAAAACACACATTTTGCTTGGAAAAGTCCAAAAATTTCAGTTAAAAATCTGGACATTCTGTGAAAATCAGGACAGTTGAGAGGTATGACAGGCTAAGCTATCCTACAAACTGATGTAATATTCTACAGCAAAGTCAACCCACCCTCTCAAATGTCACCAACAAGAGTTTAAATAGTGTAAACCCAACAGAACTTTGTGTCACCTGTCTTATAAGAAACAGCAAGTAGGGCAACAACTTGTCACAGGTCTTTCCACCATTGCCAATAAATTTCATTATCATGGATTTAGCATTTTATTAAACTTCTCTACTAATCCATAAGTCTGTAGAAAGTTGAACGATGTCTTCATCTATTTGAAAATAAAGTGCGGGCATAACTAATGCAACATCTTTGACATAAAGGGAATTACTTCTTCATTAAGTATTTCATTAGGAATATACACTCTGTAGAACAACAGTACCAGTTCTCTGAAATTAACCTTTGTATTAGCTTTGCTTATAATAGTGCTGCTTCTTGAAACTGTGTAGCATAGTCCATTCTAGCTGGTAAGCATAAATATTCATAGCTTGATTTTACTAGTGTTACAAGAGTGTCTGTAGGAATCCATTCAAATTGTACTTCCATGATAGATATTAGGGTCAATGGCCTTTAATAACAAGGACTGGGTACAGTTTTCTGGCACTCTTGAGAAGAAACAGATATTTTCTATCTCTTTCATTATGCCGGGCCAGTAAAATCTAACTAGTGCACGTGCCTCAGTTTT
>NC_056744.1:1122049676-1122097176 GCF_019279795.1 Protopterus annectens
GTCTAGTCCCATGGATGCTGTGTTCTTGGCTTTGGAGAGTGTGATCTTTACTTGTTCATCCATGATTACAGGGGCTTTGCATTCTTCTGGTATTATGATGGGCCTTTTGGTGGGTGAGAGGGGGGGTAAATTTAGCACTGCACCTATCTGCCAGGATGTTGGCAATATCAGTTGGTTCTGTATATTTAGTGCCATTGTCGTTTAGCTCAGAGCAGATCTGAGTGTTGCCATTGAGATTCTTGACATAGCTGTAGAATTCTTTGTTGTTGTCTTTGGAAAAAGTGGTGATTTTATTTTCATAACTGGCTTTGGAGGATTTTATGACAGATCTCAGCTTCTTGCTGAGACTGACCAGGGAGTTCCTCCAATCTTGGGATTTTACTCTTTTTAGCAATAGCTTCTTCCTTCTGTTGTAGAGTTTGTTTATGGCAGGGGGTCACCAGACTGGCTTCTTTTTTTTGGAGGATAGTGTCTTGGTTATGTTGGGGATGGCATGATTCATGCACTCGTGTATGTGCTTATACAGTGCATTTGTGTAAGATTCAGCAGTCAGACCTCTATTTTCCATCTGCATGGGTGTCATGAAGTTTGCCACTTCTGTCTTAAGAAGCATGAAGTTAGCTTTGGAGTAGTTTTTGATGGTAGTTTCCTTAATGGGGGTAGGGGTGGGATATAGATGTCTAGGGTAATTAGGTTGTGGTTGGATCTGACCAGTGAGGAGTTTACCTCTGGCATGGAAAACCGGTTACCCATATTGGTATAGACCAGGTCCAGAATATTTCTGCCCCTAGTGGAGGTGTGAACAAGCTGATCCAATGCGTTGGAATTTATGAATTCCAGAAAACATTGAGCAAATAATTTCGTACAGGAGTAGTTTTCCCCAGTTGATGGTGGGGTAGCTGAAATCGCTCATAACTAAGGTATTGGGTTGTACCTTAACATTTTCCAGTATCTTAAGAAATGAAGAGTGGGAATCCTGGGGCATAATGGGGGATCTGTAACAAGTTACAACATGGATTGCAGTCTTTCCCAGTGTTAGCTGCACTTGGATAATTTCGGATGCATTATGTTGAGTACCTAGCCTGGAGGTGTGGCTATCCTTAATGAATATGGACACGCCTCCGCCTTTAGTGTTTCGGTCCAGGTTAGTTGGCTGAAAGGTGTGGTATGAATTATAGCCTGGTAACGCAGGGGTGCTACCAGGTTTCTGTCACTGTGCAGATGTTGATGCTATCTATTTTAAGGAGTGTCTCGAGTGAGTGCATTTTGAGGTTTAGACTTCAAGCATTGAGTAGCATTACCCTCAGAGTTTGCTTGCTTGTACCTGTTAAGGTGGTGAATTTATCATTTGAACCTTGCCTGAAAAAGACACTATAGGGGTGGCAAGAGCCTTAGCCAGTATCCAGAATCCCAGGCCCGACAGGTGCAGGCCATCTCTAGCAAAGCATCATGGTTCCGTCGACCATGTTGTCCCAGGCAGACAGATACTGGATTCCCTTAGAATGACACCAGAAGCTTAGCCAATTGTTGAAGTCATTCATTTTGTCCTTGTACTGTGGTATAATTCTGGGTGATGGCAGGATGGTACTCAGGGCTAGGGTCATACCTGCCTGGGCTACAAGATCTGAGAGCTCCTCCATGTCTCTTTTTATGTAGTCCAGGGAGGTACATCTCAGGTCATTTACACCAACATGGATAGTGACAGAGTTGTATGTGTGCATTATGTGGTAGATCCTGGCACCCTACAGGCAGCTGACAGTAACTTTCTTCTTGTTTAGCCTGGTGAGTGGGACATCAGTGTGCCTGACTATAGAGTCACCTATAACTAGTGTGTTGGGTACATTGTTTTGCCTTATGGGCTGAGGTTGAGTGGCACACTGATTTTCTGGGCTATGTGTCATTTGGGTAGTGTTGGGGGGGGTTTGTCTGCATTTCAGCTTGGGAGGTGTCTGTTGCTTGGGCAGATTTTTAATGAGAGCCTCCGTGAATGTGGGTGTGTGCTTTGTGTTTCTATGTGTGGATTTTGGTAGTGTGGGTTTTGAATGACTATGTGTTGAGTGTGGTGTGGTGCAGGTGTTAACCTTCTCCTCTTGACTGTCTAGTCCAGTCTTGGCCAGAGAGAGCTTGGCTTCCAGTTTGGCTATATAAGTGAATCTCTCACAGGTTGTAGTGTTGGGTGGTAGGAGGAGACAGTTGTCAGTGTACATGAGGCAATTGTTACATTGCCCTAAGATGCCCAGATTCATCAGGTGGACAGGAGAAAACACCGGGAGGTGACCCATGCACATGCCTGGATAGGTGCTTATTAATTTAAGTACTAAGAGCTGTTTTCCTCTTGACAAGTAAGGAAAGTAGAGTGCTATAGTAAATTGTAGTTTATTTAGTGCTTACAATGAGTTCTGAGCAAGTGCTGAGCACAAGGAAACAGTTTTGAGTGCTGAAGCTAAAAAAAAAGTCTGGCTAGTTCTCAGCACACAATTGTAATATCCTTTGACAGCTGACCATTAATTATAATGTGGGCCTTTACATTTCTATATAGAGCTGACTAAAAGCTCAGGCATGCTCCTATCTTCTTTAAGAGTTTAAAAGGAAAACCTTGCAGTGAGCAATAAGCCTTCTTTATATAAAACATATTGCTCCTGCTCTGTTCTATCCCATTCTTTCTACATTCACGAGGAATCTCCTTAAGTTATAACATTTCACCTCCTTCCTTTCATGAATTCCTTCAGACTCAGGTGAAACAATCTATGCATAAACATCTGAAGCCTCTTGGGCAGCACATGTCTGATTCAGTTTGCATCAGCATCGTGATATCTCTGCTAACAGTTTAATTTTCTTTTCCAGCCTTTGATGCAACTACACTTTTTCCTTCTCCAATGCCATTTTGAAATCATGACATGACCTCCCGAAGCATATTTAATATTCTAACATCAAATCCACCTTGGAATACCTCCATCCTGCCTGTTTGCTTTTACAATCAGATTCAGCATTTGCATGCCCTTGATAATCACAACTTCCATCTCCACATTCCCCGTGTAATCTGCCTCTGGTGTATCCATCAATGTAACATAAGCATGATCTAAAATATAGCTTTCTCCAGTCTCTACATTCTGCACCTGTCATACACCCTGCCTCTAACCAAAAAAAATCTATCCAATCTACTAGCCTGTTTCCATTCATTTCTAGAAAAGGTATATCTTTCCTCTTCTAGATAAAACCATCTCCACACATCCACCCAGTTTGCTACCTCATGCCACTGTGCTACAGTCTTTGGTACTTTAACATTCCTTTCCCATGAAGCAGACACACAGTCCCTTTTCCAGTCAGTACCCAAATTAAAATCTCCACCAACTATTTCTCTGTCACAACGTGGAGGCATTTTCTGTCTGGCCTTAAAAAGTTAAAGAAATCTGGAAAGTCTTTGTTAGGTCTGTGTATCATCCCAGCTTTCAATCTTGCCTCCTGACCTCCAGTCCTACTATTAGTCAGCTTCCTTCCTTCCTGCTCCTCCTTTAATATTGTCATTTTTATTGCCATATACTTCCCACCTTTGGCTGTAATGCATCCAATAGCATCTCGTTACCCTCCTCCCATTTTAAGTACTATCTTACTATCTTGCTATTTAACTTAATCTCTTGAAGCATAATAACATCTTCCCTTAGTCTCCTATGTCTGTCTCCAATCCTACTACTTTAGAAAGGATGACCTATTCACTCTATGTTACAAATAATCACTTTCAAGATTGATCACTCTGACCCCCCCCCCCCCTCAGGAACTGTCTCATGTTGACTCATTCCTCCCCTCCGCATCCCAGGCTAGATTCATATAGATCACTAGATTCCACCTGGACTTATGCTCGGCTATTAGAGCCAAGGTGTTCACAGAAGATGATACAGTGGAAAACACTGCAGAGTGCATGGGATGTTCCTATACTCTCCACTCCTATTATGGTATTCTCTGTAACAAAGAGAAACGGACCCTACAACACCTCTGACTGAGCCCACTACATTTATAGACAAAACAAATGTCAGCTGCAGACCATTTCACTTAACATACAACCTAGAAAAAGAAGACGTCCTTTGCAGATATTCAATCACAGCATATATGGTGTGCATACTTAAGGGCAAAAAAGAATGCAGGAACCAAGCACAAATTTTATATCCAACTGTGTACTCTTGCTAATATTTAACATTTCATGATGAATGCTCCTCTCCAATTAGAATTAAAGGGCCATTCTGCCCAGCCACAATTTCCACAAAGACTGAAATAACATCAATAACTTGATGACTCTGCCAACAAAAGTCTCCACCAACGGTTATAGGATCAACAGCAATCTGAATGCATCTGCCATGCAACTGAACATATGTTAATATTCTTTACACTCACCACTGTCTGCTGTGTGGTCAATGTCCTTCCTTACTGTATCCTTTTTCAAAGCATCAGTCACAAGCATTGACAAAGTGTCAGCTCCATCTGGAATGTCACCCTGTCTCGAAACTGCATATACGTGTTTCCCCTTCTCTCTATTGCCAGGTGGGCCTATAGCCGCAACACAACCTGCCTCAATGCAATCCCTAGAGTTCTCATATATTAGTGGACAATGGAGAACTCTGTGATGGGACATTATCTACTTATGGCTCTTCACTGTCATCCCTTCTTTCCTGTGATCATTCTCTTCCTATCCTTTGATTCACACTTCAGCCCAGCTTAGAAATGGTGGGCTTTTCTTTCCAGACCAATGCTTTCAGTTTGACTTCACCTGCTTCCGTCCCACTTGAAGCATGCTGCAGGGCAATCATATTTGCAGCCTAAACAGTCTGTAAGAAGGGCTAGACCTGGCCAACTACCATAACCAGGGCATGCCAGACAGAAGTTAAAAGCCCTGTGTTTCAAGTCCATCTGGGCCTACCGAAGGCTATCTTCCTTAGACACAGGGACTTGGAGTAGTCCTGATATGCTCTGATTGTTATGTCTTCTACATAAAGGAAGTAAATGATGCTTAAGATATACTCTTAAATATCACTTACTTCCTTCTTGTGTTACAAGTGATACTTACAGTCTTTGGCCAAGTACATGTACAGTTTGACAATCACCTGCCTGGACTATTTAATAATGTCCCATCTTCTCCCCACTCAGGGAATGCAATACACGTATAAGTCTATGCCCAAGGGGGCATTCAGAGTTGGAAGGAATTTTGAAGAGAAAAAGGATAATAAATTCATGTCTTGCACTGCTTCAGGAATCCCTGATAGCCATAAATTGCCCTTTCACTGGAGAGTATTTAACTCTTTCATCTTACTTTGTAATGCAGAGATCTCCTCGTCTACTTCTGTTGTATGCAACTGTTGCCTAGCCATTCTTTCATCAATAACCACCATTTCTTGAATAACTTGCTTAACTTCTGACTGAAGTTGCTAATGTTATTCTACTGTCTTCACAGGCATTACTGCAGCCCTATTTTTATATAGAGACTCTCTAGCATCTTAGTCATCATTTGTTTTTCAGAGGTTGCATGTGTGTTAATACTAATTAAAGTATCAACTCATTCCCTCTCCCCCAAATTTTCTCCACATCACTCACTCACATCACTCACTTATACATTAAATATTTCATAATATGCTCATACTCAATGCAACCTCAAAAGTATTCCTTAAACTTAAATCAATAGTGTCAGATCAATGAGCTCCATACACTTAAAACTTCCTCATGTGTAACTGTGGCTGACCAAGTTCGCAGATGACTTCAAACTGGGTGCCATAATCAACTCTCCAGCTGACACAAGCATCCTCCAAAAGGGCCTCATAGAAACAGACAACTGGTACCAGAGCCATGGTCTCAAGCTAAACGCCAAAAAGTGTATAGTCATCCCCTTTGGCAAAAACAAAGTGCCCACAAATAACCACATAGATGGTAATCCATTAAGTACAGAAGAAGTAATTAGGGACCTGGGGACCCAAGTTGATAGCAATCTCTCATTTGACAACCACGTGGCCAAAGTGGTTAGAAAAACATTTTATATAGCCCACCTAATCATGAAGGGATTCACATCTAGATCAGGGGAGGTCATCGTGCCTCTTTACTCATCCCTCATCAGGCCCATAATTGAGTACAATGCCCCTTTCGGGATGTACCTTACCAGACACCTGCAGCAACTGGAAAGACCCCAAAAGTACCTCACCAAGAGGATCAAAGGGCTCAAACAGATGCCATATGCTGCCCGGTTAAAGAAACTCCAGCTCTACTCAGTGGCATAACGCCTGCTCAGAGGTGATCTGTGCCTGACATATAAAGCCATGTCCAACCCGGAATTAATGGACATGCTGCACCTCAGAAAATCCAAATCCCATCGAGCTACGCGCTCGAGAGACTTGAACCTCAGCACTAAAATAAATAGGACATGCTGGAGGGACAGATTCATAACCCAGAGGCTCCCTTCACTCTGGAATAAAATCCCAGTCCAGATTAGGCAGAGTCCCTCATTGACTCTCTTCAAGAGGAATCTTGATGAGTGGATGGGAGATCGTAGGTTTACCCCGGGTATCACTTCTTTGTCACTGTTAGACAGAGGCACAGTATACTAACCTCGAAAAAGGGCATAGCAAAATTAATTTAAAATGGGTGGTGAAAGCCAAACACACTCTGGCTAGGCTTATAAATGTCCTAGGGCAGATAGCCTAGTATGAACCTATGAACCTATGAACTACTACCCCCATTAACAAAGCAAACTGTAACAACTTTCCCATTAGTAAGCAATATAGACTATTCTGTCACTTTTATAATACTAACCTGCCTTAATACTAACTTGTCTTCACAGTCTCAAACTAGATTTATACACTTTTGCTAAGTTTTCCACATAGCGCTGAAATCTTTGCAAACCCAAATATTAAGGCAGCCCATGACTGCACTTAATCATTACCACTCAAAATGACTACAAAAGCATTGGAAACCCTGCTGTTAGAGACATGAAAATATAAAAATGACAATGATCCCAGCACATACAGCTACCTACAAACTATCTAACAAATACTAGCATTCATTTCCAGTGTCAGATCTTCACATTTCTTCTTTCTGCTGGTGGGCATGTGATAGTGGCTCATTGTCCAAACCACTGAATGATTTAACAACATAAACCAGATACTACTGTGAAGCCTAATCTTTTTATAAAATTTTAGCAATTTATTGCCCCTACGTATGAATAATAGATCTTTTTTCATACCATATCAGTAGCCTTGCATTTGTGCATTTGTTTATTTATTTGTTTGTCTGTTTGTTTTTATTTGCTTATCTGTTTACCTGTTTCTTAACTGGGTTGTTGTACTTGTTCTCTGTCTCTTTTCAATAATGTCCCAGGCACAATGGCAGTTGCAACAATACAGATAACTTCAGTATATTACAAAGCAACCCAGTCATTATAAGACATAACATACAGTGACATACAAAGTTGTGAAAACAAATTCTAAGAAGTTTCTAACATGCAGAGGAACCTCATCACATTAGACTTAAATATTTCAAAAATAACAAAGAATTGCACTGTTCTCTGAAAAACAAAACTAACTGAAATATACTTATGTATATGTAAAACTGCTTATTTATGATGATTAAGTATGACTTCAGTAGTGCAGTCTTTATGTTTGGGTATATGCTTAAATTAATTCCAACTCCTTAAATTAATCCCAGCCCTATCACTTTAATTGCTGTTAGCTATTTGCCTGCCACTAACAATATTTAAAAACTTCCCCTTCTACTCACTACAGATACTCTCGTGGCAAAAATACTCTCATCAAATAATGAAGTCCACCATCACAATGTTCTGGTAGTGCTCGGACACCACACCCTAACACCATGAAAGGTAAATAACAAATTATCTTCCTACTAAACCAGACTTTAAACCAAGAAACCAACGTATGGGTTCACGCAGTCTTAGGACTAAAATAACTTCCACTAGCTAATGATTTTTGGGATACAATAAATTTGTGTTCTTTAAGAAGGTTTTTCAGTCTGCTTTGCATTATTTTATTGGAAGCTATTTCATTCCTGAGACTATGTGAACCCATTCGCTGCTTTTTTGGTTGTTTTTAGTGTTGCACGGCATACACGCCTGTTTACTAGATTCAGACTTTAAACCATCTAGACAAAAAATTCAATACTTACCTCCAACAATTCTTCATACCCAGTGAAAGATAACCAGTATACTTTAGGTCTGAAGCAGTGCTTTAAACAGTCAGGCAAAGTACATGGTAGTTGCACAGCGTGAGATAATACAGTTGCCTTGTAAACAGAATATATATCTATAGCTCAGTTTTTGGCTGGTGTGTCTTTGTAGAAACAGTATACTCTGGGTTGTATGTATGCATTACAGTGGTAAGACTGGGATCTCTATTTTTCTCTCAAACCCAAAAGACATGTTGATAAGTGATCTTGTGATGCTGTAAACTGTCATAGGGAGGCATATGTATTTTATATGCTGTAAGCTGTCCATAGGGGTGCATATGTAGTTCATATGCTCTAAACTATCCATAGGGGTGCAGCTGTAGTTCTTATGCTGTAAACTGTCCATAGGGGTGCAGATGGCGTTCTTATGCTGTAAACTGTCCATAGGGGTGCATATGTAGTTTTTATGCTGTAAACTGTCCATAGGGGTGCAGATGTAGTTCTTATGCTGTAAACTGTCCATAGGGGTGCATATGTAGTTCATGTGTGAATGTATTATGTGCACTCTGAGATGAACTAGTGTCTTGTCCAGGACTGTTTCTCAGCCATATATCCATTACTTCTTGTGACAGGATCTGGCTGTGCTGCAACCCTGAATGAGATAACCAGTACTGAAACATGGATGAATGGCTAAAAATATAAATACAGATAGAAAGTGATATAAACAGAGTGACAGAGAGAGAGAGTGAGATAGGGGTGGGGTGGTTACTTAAAATGGATTACTATGAATCAGCATTTGCAGCTGTTATATAGGAATGGTTTCATTATAAGCAAATTCTCAAATACTTGAAATATGCACTTGCATCTAAGAATGTAAGCACACATTTTTAAAAAATGGATACGGGGTGAGAAGAGAAAATTATGCTTAAGAATGAAAGATTGTATCATATGGGAGGCCTTTGGATAACAATGTGGAACAAGTGAGCCTCAAGAATGAATGGGCATAATCTGGTATGCATATCTTATTCACTGGCGATTACATACCTTTATTAAGTCATTCCCTCCAGTACAGCTCTTCTGAGTGTGCACCTTTAACTCCTAGTGGGTGTGGTTTTACATTTAAAAAATGAAGTTATCACCTTACAGTTCTAACAAATACTCATTGACAGAGGTTAAATATCACTACACTTGTGTTCTTCGCTCATGTATGCTTCAAGATAAAATATTCTGATAACTTGTATGTAACATGGTTTTGGAATTATTAATGCAAACATGAACAAGTAATATTTAATAGCTAGAGATGGAGTAGGAGGTAACTGCAGAAATGCCTGGAGGCACACACTGCTGTAATGAGTTAAGACCCTTAAAATCTAAAAGCCAGAATTCTAGTTAATTTAAGAAAATTTCTCAAAATATATTTACTTTATAGGTATACTGTTTTACCAACAATTCATGTTTTCTAAACCAAAGTAATCCTTAAGCAGAGATGCAATGCATATTAATTAACGAGATGTTACGGAAGAGGCTACAGATGAAGGTGAAGACAATTATGTTACTGCATATAAAATGGGAAACTATAAAAAAATTGAAGACAAGAATTAAACTAACAGACTATAATTTTGTATTAAATATACAGAAAAGTATTTTCCTAGCTAAAATTTAAAGGACAATGAAAGCATTTGATATAATTCTAAATGAGCAGGATGAAATTTACTAAAATAAAAGTATGTTGACTGAATGAATGTTTCCTTGATTAGTATCAGAATAGCATTTCACAGTAGATATAATCAGTCAAATTTTGTATAGGCTAGTGAATGGGAATTAGGTATATACTGGAGAAGCTGAAGAGAAGTACAATACATAAAATGCAGACTTTCTATTTTCAGTGATCTCCCACCAGAAACTGTTTTGCATACATCATTTCATGTCTTGTGGTCTGGAGACATAGGTTCATAGGTAGGTACTAGGCTATTGGCCCTAGGGTCTATATAAGCCTAGCCAAATGGTTCCCTGGCTTTTGCCACCCAAGAAAATTATTTTCCTGTACCCCTGTCAAGCAGAGCCACAGAAGTGATCCCTGGGGTGAATTTCTTATCTCCCATTCAATCATCAAGATTTTTCTTGAAGAGTGCAAATGAGGAACTTTGTTTGATATAGATAAGTAGTTTGTTCCAGAGTATGGGACGTCTCTGGGATAGGAATCTATCCCTCCAGCATGTTCTGTTTATTGTGGTGACAAGGTTTAGGTCCCTAGAGCGTGTAGCTTGGAGGGATTGGGATTTCTTTAAGTGGAGCAACAGCTTTGGGTTTGACATAGCTTTGTATGTTAGGCAGAGTTAACCTCTGAGTAAGCGATATGCAACAGAGTAAAGCTAGAGATTTTTGAGATGGTCTGTGTAGGGCATCTGTTTGAGGCCGGTAATCCTCTTTGTGATGTATTTCTGTGGCCCTTCCAGTTGTTGTAGATGTCTTGTGAGGTACATACCAAAAGGGGTGTTATAATCTATAATGGGTCTAATGAGTGATGAGTAGAGGGGAACAATGACCTCTTTTTTCCTGGATGAGAAACCTTTTGTGATGAGGTGTGCCACATAGAAGGATTTCCTGACCACTGTGGAGATGTGATATCAAAGGAGAGACTACTGTCCACCTATGTCCCAAGGTCTCTTATCACACTTTTGGTGTTAAGTAGACTATCGCCTATGTGGTAGTTCATGGGTACAGAGATTTTACCATAAGAGATGACAATGCACTTTCTGGCATTGAGCTTGAGGCCATGGCTTTGACACCAGGCATCTGTCTCAGTGAGGCCCTTTTGTAGGATGTCCACATTGTTAGGAGTTTTGATTATGGCTTCTAGTTTGCAGTCATCTGCAAACTTTGTTAGCCAAAGACTTTCTGTGTCAGCCTGTACTTCAGAGAAGTAGATACCAAACAGGAGAGGACCTAGGACTGAACCCTGTGGTACTACACTTGTCACTGGTCTGAAGTTGGATTTAGAGTCTGCTACTTTCACAGTGTGGGCTCTGTCAGTGAGCCAGTTGGCAACCCGTCTTGTAACATAGGGATTTATAACTAGTCTAGTGAGTTTATCTATAATTCCAGAGTGGGGTTGGTGTCAAAAGTCTTGGTGAGATCTAGATAGGCTGGGTGAACCACCTTACCCTCATCTGCAGCTTTGGTGACTGCTTCAAAGAAGTCTATCAGGTTTAGGAGACATGATCTGCCTTTTACAAACCCGAACTGGGTAGGGTCCAGAGTTTGGAGATTACCAATGCCATTGTTTATAAGTTCCATGATGATACGCTCCATAGCCTTGCAGACCAGGCTTGTCAGGCTAATGGAGCGGTAGTTCCCGGGGTCCATGGTGGCTTTCCCTTTGTGGAGTGGGATAACTGTTTTTGTGCACCATTCAGTGGGCACAAAGCCTGAGGTGAAGCTATGATTGAACATGGTACTTCGGTGGGGTGCCAGTTTGTTCTGTAGTTCATGTAGAATGCATCCTGGGATGTTGTCAGGTCCAATGGATGCTGTGTTCTTGGCTTTGGAGAGTGTGTTTTTTACCTGTGCAGCCGTGATTACAGGAACTTTGCATTCTTCCGGTATAGAGATGGGCCCTTTAGGGGATGAGAGAGGGGTAAAGTTAGCACTGAACCTATCTGCCAGAATGTTGACAATATCAGTTGGTTCTGTATATTTAGTGCCATTGTGCTGTAACTCAGAGCAGATCTGAGTGTTGCCATTGAGATTCTTGACATAGCTGTAGAATGTTTTGTGGTTGTCTTTTCATAACTAGCTTTGGAGGATTTTATGAGGGATCTCAGCTTCTAACTGGGGCTGACCACGGAGTTCTTCCAATCATGGGATTTTACTCTTTTTTGCAACAGTTTCTTTCTTCTGTTGTAGAATTTGTTTATGCCAGGGGACCACCAGATTGGCTTCCTTTTTTTGGAGGATAGCATCTTGGTTCTGTTAGGGATTGCACGATTCATGCACTCGTGTAAGTGCTTATAAAGTGCAATTGTATAGGTTGCACTACATCTGTATCTTTGCTGAAAGGAGTTTTTGTAATGACGGCATGATAATGATCATGTTACTACAGCATTTAAGCTGTGGCCCATGTTATTATTAAATATAACGCATGGGTATATAAATGCATTCTTCACATTATGTCTAGTACGTTACCATTTGTGAATCAAGGTATAAGGAGTCAGTGTACATATCAAGTTTTATTGAACAGCAAACAGGTCTGCATAGTGCGTGCCTAATACACTAATGTGCAATGTGCAATAGTACTGCTGAGGTGGGAAGCGATCTGTGCCATAACATTTGCACAGAACAGGAGGAATCAGCTACTTAGTAATATGTATCTACAAATCGCTTTCTACTAAAGGTATCTTAACTGCTTATCTGTTCCCTTGCTGCACTGTGGTCTTCCATCATACCATGCAGTTATTCATAAAAAATGCAATTCATTAAGTATAATGGTGTTGCTAGAGTCATCTCCATGTTATAGTGATGAGCGGATGTGACAATGAGTGAACACACATTTGTGGAGCACAGCAGCTTCACAGTGTGGATGTGATAGCAGGTTTGCTTGTACCATAAGTAACTCCACTGCAGGTACATTTTTTTTTCTTACTATGCAAAAGACTTTTTATCTTTATTTTAATGCAGTGCTGATATACTGCTCAGCTCTTTATGCAATATATTAGCACAGAAGAGTGACTGTACTGATACTTGTTTACACTTTGACCATTATTCAAATAATTCATTATGTGCTTGAATCGATTCACTGTAAAAAAGAATCACATATATCAAAAACAGTCAGCAGTTACAAAAGTTATTAAATTGCAGAGCTGAATGAATATGAAAAGATGCATATTTAGTTTCATGTTAAGCTGAAGAGATGACTTCTTTATATTGACAAGATTTGGAGTTCCTTATGCCTTATGACCTTGTGACTTTGCGATAAAACAAGTATTGGAAAATGTATGAAAGAAAGGGGCAATACAGATAAAAGGTACTATATGCCTGCTGAATTCAGTCTAAATGAAGAGTTCTGCGTTTAACTTGAGTAATTACTTACCCACTATTGAAGTAGTTTAACTAGCAGAATACACACATGTAAAACACTGATCATGTAGAACATATAGTGCATGATATATAACATACATCTTCTGTAGACAAGAATGTGCATTTCCAAATGAACCATTAACTTCCTTGGTTGCAAATTCTATCAAACAGCAGTGTATAAAGATCCCTCCAAGAAAGACTTTGGTAAATGCCTCTGCAGTAATCAAGCCTAGATGAAATCAATGCATGCATACCTCATTACTGGGAATCCATCCATCCATAACCACTTTTCTCATTTTTGCACATGGGGTCAGAGTGTCACCTCAACATTGACAACCACCTAGAGTCAAAGTTTACACTGCTACATGGGTAGGTCTGCCACTGAAATTCTTCCACACTACATACTCACACCTATGGCCAATTTAGAGTGTCCAATTCACCTACTGTAGGTCTTTGAAATGTGAGAGGAAACCAGAGTACGCAGTGGAAACCCACAAGGACACAGGGAAGACATGCAGACTCCACGCAGAAGGCACCCCAGCCAGGAATCAAACCGGAGAACCCATTGCTGTGGGGTGACAACACCATCCACTGTGCTGCCCCCCCCCCCCATTACTGGGCGATCGTCTTTCACAATAAATTGTTTATTATTTACAATATACATTTTTTTGACTGCTGGCCACATTATCCTTTGATTCCTTATCTAACAAGGTATCCAGGTGCAGAGATCAGGTGATATACCACCATTTGTTTAAAATGATAAATTAATTAATCTTTCAGAATAGTACGCAAAGATAGGATGTCAGTGTTTATAAGACCAAACCCCAAAATTTTATTTGAATAGACTGTTAATGTCTCATGGACTACAAACTAGTACAGGCTAATCAAGTGAAATACCATCAGTGTGTCTGTGTCAGTTAAGCCTGGCTCTCTTTCCATGGTTCAAAGAGGTAGCATATTTGCAGTGCAATGTAAAGGAACCAGCACAGAACCTTGGGCTTTTTCTCAAAGCTAGCAGTAGTGACTGATAAAAGTTAGCAAAGAAAAAAAAACATTGATAATGACTGGGTTGGTAAAATGGATCTACATCAGGTCTGTAGATGGCGCCTTCTAGTAAAGGTACAATTAATCTATAAATGTTCCATAGTGTGAAACACTTAGGTGATTTCAGGATATCAGTATAGGCTAATCCTGCTGAATAATCACCACAATGAAATAATTAATTAAATACCTTGACCTGTGCAGATCCATCACTATGGTAATTCCTAAAGTCTGAGTGTAATGAACAGTTGAGACTCAACCCAACCAGGTTAGTTGCTAGCTGTAAACACACAACCTTCTCAACAACTTCCCCGATGGATCCATATTTTGCAAAACTTTCTATATTTAAATATAGCTTTTAGAGCTGCAGACATGTTAATATTTTTTTCAAATTTAAAATGAAGCCATCTGGTGATCAGGAAGGACTGATTATTCCCATAAATAAACAACACAGGAAGCAGTCAAGACTTTAAAGCCTTTTCTGGTGACATTTGTTTCTGAAAAACATATTTTAGCAAGATTGTTTGGCCTCAGGGCAGCATAGTTTAGCAGTAATTAGTGCTGTTGCTTCTTATCGGTTGTTTTTTCATTTCTGTTCCAGTCTGAGGGATCGTCTTCCATAGTCTGCTCTTCCCTCTTAGTCTGTATTGTGTCTGCAGAACAACTTATTGCTTCCATAATATGAAAACATGATCATAACTGCCCTGGACATTATGTTGCTCACAAGTGTGCACGTTGCCTATAGGAGTGTGTGTGTGTGTGTGTGTGTGTGTGTGTGTGTGTGTGTGTGTGTGTGTGTGTGTGTGTGTGTGTGTGTGTGTGTGTGTGTGTGTGTGTGTGTGTGTGTGTGTGTGTGTGTGTGTGTGTTACACGTGTAACATGACTTCTGTGTGTGTGTGTGTGTGTTCATGTTATGCAGGTGGGAATTAACTTTCACTGGTAAGTTAATGATTAATGGATATGTGTGTGAATAGAAGAACTACAAAAGTACCAGGGGTGGGGGTGGGGGGTTGTGCAAAGATATTATGCCTAGGAAAGTGGAAGGCTATAATGCAAGAATGTTCTCTGTACTGAAGCTTGACTGAAAAGCAACTGAGCAGGTCAGCTGCAGTAGCATTGATTGTGCTTTATGAAAGAGTAGAGAACATTTAACCATGACTGAAAGGGCTACAACAGGAGAGAGATTTGGAAATGGAGAGAACAGTAGATACAATTGATAGGAGATACTGAAGGTGTGTCATCACTTTTTAAAGTTTGGTTGTACATTGTGGCAGTTATGACTGGAATCTGGTTATCCCTAAGGCTAACTCAAAAAAGCAATCTGTATTCACAGCTTGTGTGTATTTGTGGCAAAAAATTCATGGCAGTAATAGACTACTCAGAAGCTGACTATTGATAGCCGGATTTTAAAGAGCTCAATAAAAAGCAGAAAGGTGTGACTGCATCCGTTTATATAACACAGCCTTCTAAGTATAATCATTCACGGATGAAGGAATCAAAAAGCACTACATATTGAATCTCTTACGACAGCCCTAGATTTTAATTTCACTCCCACATTTCCTCTCAAAAACATATAAACATAAACTTGCAAATCAGTTTGTATCATCTTTGTGTCAATGCATTGTGTCATAGATATATATTTTGACACAGTTCCCATGCCTTATTACTAACTATATTGCACTTCAGCTTCTCTTTAATTCCCTCTCTTTCCACTGCATTATATGTTAGATGCTGTAGCCTTCCCTTAGAGTATCAATATTCCATCCAGTGAGATTATATTTCCTCCAGGTATAAAGCAGGGAGATTTAAGACTGACCATAATGACATACTCAGTCATAAATGTTATATGTGCAGCTGAATACATATGTTGAAGAGATTGAGAGTTAATTCTACAAACAGTTTTTAAGAGTGCTAATAGAATTGATGGATGATTCTGGCGTACAACAGCCTCTTTTAATGGTTAATGCATTACAGATAACATGAGACGTCATACACATCAGAATAACAAAATGATCGCACAACCTTCTTCAGCAAGATAGCATAACATGCTGGAGTTAGAATTAATGAGTTAGTTCATTAAGAAAAAAGAAAAGAAAACACTGTTCAGCATGTTCCACCGGAGAAGCAGATCTTAAAATATTGCTGAAAAAGAAGGAATACTAAGTTAAGAAAAAAGAAAGAAAGAAAGAAAAAGGATATACTCCGCTAGTATAAAGTAATGATGAGAAAGCATCCAGCATTGCAGGAGATTAGTTGTAAATGGGAAAGTAAAGCTGTACTTGTTAAAAATAAATGAATACAGCTATTGCTTAAAAATGCTTCAAATCTATCAGACTATGAGCAATTGGTGTTGTGTACCTATGTCTACATAAGGAGATATGAAAGCATGTGTGGTAAAATGTGGAGGCTAACATAGTTGAAATAATAGGTGAACTACATTGCTTACATGACAGTTTAAAAATGAAGTCTGACTTGTTAGCGCTTGTTCTATACAGATTGGGGTAGACTAACTTGTAAGGGGGACTACTCCTATAATAAAGATGCATTCCTTCTTAACAAGAGATTCATTACATGAGATTATAGTAGTAAAAGGTGTACAGACAGAAATGAAAACCCTTCTTTGATGTGGCTGGGGCATTCATCAGTGCTGCAGAGCACCTGCATTTTGTTTCATATACTAATACTTCAAGAAGAAAAATTACGTCCTGCAAGCTGCGGCAATATTTTAAACCACCTTATGTGCTGCTGTTATTTCTTCAGCCAGATATCTGATAATGATTACTCCCTTTGCTCCACCAAAAGCTCACTTGAAGTCAACTGTAACAGCACACCATAAACTATCTCAAAAACTAAGCCTTACAAAGCTCAATAAATCTTTTGAACAACCTATTCAATTAATGTGTTCAATAAAATAATCTGTTCTTTAGTCTGTATGAAGCAAGTGTAGTTTAAATTATAGTTGTATACAGACAAATGTCCCTTGCCTAATCTCATTTGAAGGATTGCAACTGAGACCTGGACTGCAACCATGAGGTGACTTGTTCATAAATTCATAACTGTTTACTGGAGTGACCTCTCATATGGCAGATGGAGTTCTTGCATAAGAAAACATTTTGCCAATACTTATTTATAGGCTGTGGCACAATGCCCATAATAATGAGCAATTGATCTTCCTTGTCTAAAAAAAAATATTTGCAACTTCTCTCCATTCATATAAGGTAAGCATTTTTTTTAAATTACATTGTTGATCTGTGCTTTCTGAAACAGAACTCTAATTCAATTTTATTGTCATATCATTACAGCCAAACACTGCAACAAGAATCTGAGATGGTTGCTATATTTAATACATTTATACAAATTGCATGGCTCTCCGTTGTTACATTTTTTAAATCAGATTACTTTATTCAGAGTAATAATATTTAGCAAATTAAAAAAAAATCTGACTGCATGCATAAGTATACCATCTTTTATTTAATATAAAATAAGGAAAGTACAAAATATCTCTTATCCAGATGGCCTGCCTTATAAGAAAGAAAAAAAAATTGTTAACAATAAAATGTTCTAATTCACATTAATATTTTTCTCTTGCTTGCAGTGTAATTCTTAATCCTGTTCATACACTGCTTCAGACAAATTTTATAAAGACTGAACAGTATTTTAATGTAGCCACTCAGATAACTGCATACATTATCACATATATGTTCTTTTTCCAGAATTTAACTTCCTACAACATTTCATCTTGCCATCTGGCGACCCCTTTGTTGAGAACTCCTCATAGAAATAGAAAAACATCTTAGTCTCTTCAACTCCGGGCATTCTAGGCTCATTGTGTAACTGATGATGCTATTGCATTTGAAGAAGTAATATCTCTTAATTTTCTGTATGGCAATGTGGAAATGAGAGGAAGGTTGAAAGACACAAGCCAGCTAATGCAGACAAGAGGAAGGTGTGCTATGGAGCAAGATTACAGCTACATGTTGGTTAACACAGATGTCATGATAGGTGAAGGCTGGGTTAAGCTGCTGGTAAGGATCTCACATAATTAAACTACAGTACAATATAAACTCGGTTCTACTTTATTTACATGAAAGCATAAAACCACGAATACATATGGATCAAACCATATGCATTGAAAGTGAAAGCCGTCGAAAAATGTAAATGGAAATCTCCGTAGGTGGAGATTTCCATTTACTTCAATGTAGTGCGATCTCGGAGTTGGTATATTTAAGTAGCGGGGGGGGTGTGGGGGTGCAGGGGGGCTTGCCCCCCTGCCTACATCTTTTTTTTTTTTCTGTGTATTTTTTTTTTATTAACTTTGGAATGTTTAAGAGTTTGATGCATATGTGTCGATCTTTATGCATTTGAACTTTTGAACATTCAAGTTAATAAAGATGACCCATAAACTCCTGCTATCAGGTGTCCAGTCTTCTGGACATGCCTTGATTCCATGAAAGGGGGGTATAAGACTATAGGAAATAGGTGACTATAACAAGCAGAAGTACACACAGATGGGAAGCATGAAGGAAAGGCAGGTGGGTGAGCAAGACTAGGCACATATTTTATGTGGATAGGTAACACCACTTCCATCATTGTCTATATGAATGTTTCTCACACTGTACCTGTATTTACTAATTAGGTAGCCCTGTTGAAGTTATATATGCACAAAGCAGTGATATAGATGACAGAAAAATCCAGAGTCTCAAACACCTATCCTATACAGATAGACTAAGAGCCCTGTCCCTCTACTCAGTCTCATACAGACTGCTCTGAGGTGACCTGTGTCTGGCATATAAGGCCATCTCAGACCCAGCCTTGCTGGAGTTGCTACATATCCGTAAGACAAACACCACTCGAGCAACCCGCATACAAGGCCTTAACCTGGTCTGTGACATTAATAGACCTTGTTGGCAGGCTAGATTTGTGTTCCAAAGACTGCCCCATTTGTGGAATATGCTCCCTTTCCATGTCAAGCAGAGAACCCCTCTAGGCCTCTTTAAGAGGAACCTGGGTGACTGGATGGGAAACAGAAAATACACCCCTGGGATCCCACCTGTGTCCCTGCAGGACAGGGGAAACAGGTGCTGACTTTGAGGGAACATGGGCAAAATTCGTGGCTAGGCTTATAAGGGTCTTCGGGTGAATAGCCTAGTATCATCCTATGAACCTATGAACCTAAGTGTGCCATATATGTGAATTAAGGAGACTGCCAGGTGCTGTGTAGATACATTTGCAAGCAATCCTTGTGTGATGCAAACATTACTTCACAGCTGATATAATGTTAGCCCATCATACTAACATACCAGTATTAAAGAAAGCAGATGGGGGTCTTAAAATCCTTGTGCATACAATCTTTAGCACCAAGCATTTTGGGCAGGTGTCCAATCTCATAGAAGCCACACATGAGACTTGCTGTCTTCCCTGGTGTGCTGAGAAAACTGATGTGCGCATCCACTTGCATTAGCAATGTATCAAGAAACTTTCCGAGTATTTTTCAGGTTGGATCCCATAATATATCTAATGTTTTTAATGTTTGGCTCTGGAAGGTCCCTGTAACATGTATAATAAGAGTTACACATACGATAGTGTCCACCCAGTCCACCCATTTGCGAAGTGCACACATTCTTCCCACTCCTATGAGTGGATGATACTTGTCAACCGATGCTGGTATGATATCTCTGTCCATACGAAAAAATATCTGTCTGTTATTGGTTGGTTACCTGGTGTTAAGTAATCTGTTGACAGTAACACTTTTGTCTGTATTGCATGCTGTCACACTATGCTATTTGGTGCAATAATGTGGCACATACAGTTCCTAAGTGTTGGCTTATGAATGCTGCTGTTGTTATGAGCATGTTTCAATGGCATAGCAGCAACAAGTCTTACATTATGTTTGTTCTCATATTGAAAACCTTGATGCATGTCCAAACCATGTTATTACTATGAATTATGGTTACTTTCACATTGCACATGTCATTATGGACCCATTAAACTGTGTGTCTTCATCATTTTGGTGTCATTTGCATGTACCTTTGTCTGCTCAGCTTTCCTCTCTGATCCTGCTACTATACATTGCAGCCTATCTGTGTGTGTGTGCATCCACTTCCCTCTCAACCATATACTGCATACTATAAATTATAAACTGAAGTGGCTAACGGTCTATAGAATCTTCAGATTTTAAGATGATGTGGCTAACAGTATATAGATTTTGATAAATCAAGAACTGAAAGCAAATAAGGTAGAAAAAAAACTTCTGAAGAAGATTAAAACTTTGGTGCAGATAACATTGCAATGCGTGGTTTGCCTTAGCAAACACATACAAATCCATCCACATACACATATAGATACACATAATGCATATATAGTATATGTATATACACTTAATGACATATACTGCAGAAGTATGCATAGCCAAAGAATTTAATTTAATACAATAAATACTTGTAGTTGTAGTGAATGTTGCATTTGATTGACATGTTAAGAACGATTGCAGTACATACCAGTTTAATTGCTAGGCTCCTTAAACAGTGAAAAAAAGAGAATCCATAGAGTGAAGCTTCTGAACTGTTCTTTATTGGCAGATTTGGGAGTTATTGGTATAATATAAAGGAGAGGCATATCAGACAAAGCTATTATATTCCAGTTGGTAATGCTAAACTATAGTGAAAGCAAACAGGAAACATTGTTTGTGTCAGCTGCTTGAAGCAGGGAGCTCTGGTTTCACAGAGAGGATGATGGAGGACTTGGCTTGGACACATGGCTGAGGACTCAAATGTACAGTTGTGCCAGTGGGGAGTCTTAGTGGGAGCCTGGAGAGAGAGAGGAAAACCCAGGTCCTGGACTAAGTGCGTTCTCTGTGTGCCCTTAAGGGAAATTGTGCTTGGTGCAGAGAGCTGCATCTGGAAATACTGTGTGTATCTTTGTTCCAAGTGAACGTCCCTCACCAGTCTCAGAGATGAGGATTCAGGCTCCTTGATTACTAACCTAGAGGGGTGATGCCACACTGGCATTCAGAAATGCTTGCAGAGAAATGCTGGAAATATACTACTCACTGGCCAGCATCTGGTATTTGTGCCCCTAATTCCTTGCCCCTGGGGTGGCTGCCACCCCCAACACTATCCATACCTCTGCTCAAATCTGTAGAACATTCAGCATTATTTGAAAGTTTATGTATAAAGTTACATTTGAAATTTTAGTACACAGACAGCAGATGAGCCATATTCGTATTTTATCCAGTTAGTCACTTTAGATCTGCAGTCAGGTGACAAAGTGTGATGATCTTATGATGCTTATTTGATTTGGCTGCATCAGGACAGAACTTTGTAATTAAATCAAATATTCATAGGAAGTACAAAGCCATTGAGACTAGTGGCCAGTTATGCCTTGACAGTACCCAGTTTTAAACCTTACCTTCTTTTTCAAAGATGGTTACATTAGGGAGTGAATTTGTGAATACCAATTCCATCATCTGGTTCCCATTTGAAGTAATGTAATGTATTCTCCAGCTTGATTTGCAGTAGAAGTCTATTCCAGAGGTGGAGAAAGTATTGTGCAATGAATCTAGCACTCCACTCTTTTTTATTTACTTGCTGATGTAGGTTTGGATCTCTGGTCCTAATATTAGAAGTATTGTTTGAATTATGGAGATACAAGACATCCTGGACTATTGGGTCCCTAATGATATGGAGGAGAAGGCAGAAATCACACTTCAGTAGTTTATAGGACACTGACAAAAAGGGACAGTGCCTACAGCCTTTTCTGTTATCTTAGGACTCTTAGGCCAGTGATCTTTTAACTAGGAATCTATGAGGTCCTGCCAGTTGTTTGTTATATCTAGTGAGGCATATACCAAAAGGTACATTGTGTTCTAGATTGGCCTAGTCAGTACAGGCCTTCTTTAGGTTTGGATGATACTCCTTTTTTGATCAGCTGCACTAAATAGAACTTCAGCATCACTTCATTTGCAAGACGATCAAATGAGAGGAAATTATTGACCTATGATCAAAGGTCTATAAGTACATTCCCATTTTTAAGTGGCATACTGTCTATGCTATAAACCTGGGAGGGAGGGATATCTACCAAACATGATATAATTGTACTTTTTTAAATTTCATTTGCCCCTGTAATTTGTACACCAGGTATTGACAATAAAAATCTCAAGCTCTGAGGTCTGGACATCAGAGGAGCAATTAAGAATAACACCCACTTTACAGTCATCTGCAAGCTTGGTTAACCAGAGGTCTTGGTTCATGATCTACCAATTGGAAAAGCAGATGCCAAACCATGGAGGTACAATATTCTCAGCTCTGTAGAACACCATTGGATACTTTTATACTCTCTGAGGAAGCACCTGCTACCATTACTGTGTGGTTTATATCTTTTAGCAAATGTACTATCTACCTTACTGCATAGAGATCTATATAAAACATGTTTAGCTTATTTATTATGATAGCATGTGGACTGGTATCAAATTATTTAGTCAGGTAAAGTTATATTGTGTGCACATAATGACCACTGTCAAAAGTCTGTGTTACCCTTTTAAAGAAGTTAACAAGATTCATTAAACAGGGTCTACCAAACTGCTGAGGGTCTATCATGATAGGATTTTTAATACTGTAATTAATCAAGTTAATTATCATATGTTCTATGGCTTTGCAGATGAGACTTAAAGTGATGGGCCTGCAGTTCCTGGGGTCAGAGGTGGGACCACCCTTGTGCTTTGGAATAACAGTTGCTGTGAGCCAGACCTTAGGGACAAAGCCATTTACTACCCACAATTTTAATAGATCAAGGAGAAGCTCTGGCAATGTCTGTTTAGTACTATTTATTAAGCAGCTAGGTTTATTACTGTATACCATGGAGGATGTGGTTTTAATCTTGGAAAGCACCTTCAGTATATATATATATTCCTTAGTGATAATAAGGAGTCTGAGATCTTCAGAGATAAGGGGGCTTTGGATAGTTACTTCTGAGGTGAAGTTTGCACTGAATTTGCATATTGGAAATGTCCACTGGTCACAGGAGGTAAATCTATTTTGTATATATTCTGAGTAAAGCCGGTGTGATTTTTTAGTTTCCTGACATTGCTAAATTATCCTTAGCTTCTGATGCTAGTCTAAGGTCATGGGCTTCTTTGGATTTCCTAATGGTATTTTTATATTCTTAGACAATTCCTTGATGTTAATATTTATTTTACAGTCATTTGTTTTGCTATATACATTAAGGGGTGGGTTTTTTTTGTTTTTGTTTTTTTTTTATTTTGTTGCACAATTTGTTTGTGAACCACTGGCAAGCTTAGCTCTTAAACTTCTCCATTGCATTTATATCTTGCTTGGAATGTTAGATTTATACCTGTATCTAGGTCAGCATAGAATCTTTTTTTATGTAGCTACTTTCTGTTTCAGCATCTTGAATGACACTGTTATACATAACTGTTGAGACCTTGATATACTTACCATCACAAAGGATTGCGCATACTAAGGCAAGGGTTATAAAGAATTGGTGGATTCTATTTGGATTGCTTTATGGGGGTTGTCCCTTTATGCAGGATACAGCCAATGACTGCACCTGTTATTACTTCATGGGGGTTGTCCTTTTATGCAGGATACAGACAATGTGTGCACCTGTTGTTGCTTCATGGGGTTGCCCTTTATACTGGATACAGGCAATGAGTGCATTTGTTGTTGTTGCATGGGGTTGTCCTTTTATGCAGGGTACAGACAATAAGTTCATCTGTTTCTGCTTCATGTAGTTGTCTTTTTATGCATAATGCATACAACGAGTGTAGTCTGTCTTCAATTGGCTCCTATATTTAGTTAAACAAATGGCTATTTTTCTCTTCTTTCAACTGTGCTTATTGTGCTAATTTTATTTCACTCAAGACAGTAGTGTCAGCAAAACATAGTGCATGTCCTCTGCTGATAATTACAGTTACTTTGTGTTAATAATTATACTGCTTGCCTTCCAGAGGAAGAAAGTGTTCCAGGTAACAGAAATTATTATTATTTTTTTTTTGACAGAGATGAGTAGAATATTTACTCTAGACACACTGCTAAATAAATTCATCTTTTACAGCTATTTAGGGAATGGTCGACCTGTATATCACACCCTGATTAGAGAATGAATGATGTTTTTGTGTTTCACTGTTGCAGTCAACACGTGTGGGTTATCCCTGCAGTGGTAGCCCTTGGCTGGCCCAATACCAGAGTCAATGTTTTTTGCGTCGCTGCTTTTGCTTGCTGTCTGACATCAGGTCATCAGTGCTATAAAGGAAGGCAGCCGATGCCATTACATCAGTCTTTCTTGCCATGGAGTCCGCAGCAGAAGCAGTTCACAAGTGTGCAGGTCAGTCGCTACCAGAGTTTGAATTACAGCTGAAAATGTCTAAAGCTAGGTACCCCGTTGGGGATCCTTTTCTCTTGCACTAACTGATGTCTAAAAAAGTTAACAATTGTCTCACCTGTGGAAAGCAAATACCACACCGAGACTTCCACTCATACTGCATCACTTGTTTAGGCCCAGACCATGACGTCCCCCGTTGCCGATTCTGTTTCCTTTTTAACGCTAGGAACATTCGTCGTAGAGCTCTTATTGTTGCCAGATATTTTCATCTTCCATGTTTGCATTCCGAAATGGCATCTGTCAGCCAACAATCCATAGACATTCTGAAAAAACGTAAGAATAAAGATAGAGACAGACTACACAAGGCTAAGCCTTCCAACAACTCTACCGCTAAGCAGGTCGTCAGTTCTTCGGAATTCAATGAGGCACCTTTGCAGCCCCTAATGCCCGATTCAGTACCATCGCAGGCCTCTACTGACACCCTTTCGGAGTCTAGTATGCTGCAGAAATCTTTTTCATCTTCCAAGCCTTTGGTTGTCTCTGCCTTGGTTGGGTCTTGAGCCACGAAGCAGGCACTGGCTTCTGAGGAAGTTTTTCGCACTACTGAATGTAGGCAAAAACTGACGTCTTCTCAGACTACTGTTTCTCTCAAACCAATGGATAGTCTTAGGCCTAGAGGCAAGGCCACTCCTAGGAAAACTACCTCCAGCCACCATTTTACTCCTGCTCCACCACCCCAAGCTCTAATGCATAAATGGCAGAGGATCTTATCACCCTTATCGTGGTAGTCAGGCCACAGCTTCCAAAGGGAAAAGATATCTATCTCCTAAAATACTGAAAGAACAGGATTGTGAGGAGTCTGATTATTCAGATTTTGAAGAGAAACAACAACCTATGACTGCTTAAGAGGATTCAGATGCAATGGAATCCATTCCTTCTGCCTCCCTACCAGAAGATCTTTCCTTTGGGGAAACCCTTCACACCCACAGGGAACATTTCCACTGGGAATCCCAGGACTTCCCTCCATCTAAGAAAAGACTAATAGAGTTTCTAGACCTGCCTCAGCACAGACCCTTGGCCATCCCTCCTATCTTAGAGGTGGTTGATGATGTCTTCCATGAATCCAGTTTAACTCCTGACACTCTCTCACCTGCCCCCAGAACACCTGACAGGTATTTCAGAGTACTGGATTCTCACAAATACCTGTACAGAAATCCTGCTGCAGACCTGGAGGTCATTACACAGGGACCAAAAGAAGCTAAGGCTAGTTCTGTAAAGAATCCTATTCCTTCTGACAAGGGCTCTGGACAGATGGGGTAAAAAAGTATACACCTCTACAACCTTAGCTTTCAGAGCACTCAACTGTCAGTTCCACATGTTAAAATATCAACAAAACACTTTGAAACTACTAAAACAAAAGATTCCAACCTTTTCTGAATGTGCCAATTTGAAAGAGTTAGCAGATTTACTGCACTCTACTTGTCAAGTGGCTAAACGCTCTTTACACTGTGGATATGACACCATAGAAGCCTCAAGCAGGGCAACAGTGTCAGGATCTGTCATTAGGACACATGCATGGTTGAAGGAACGACCTCTTCCTAATCATGCCAAATCTGAATTACTCGATGCACCCTTGGATAAGGACCGCTTATTTGGAGTAAAAGCAGAAGAGGTGCTTAAAAAGATTGAAGACAAAGCAAAATCTATGCAAACAGTAAAATATTTCCTTCAGGTAAAACCTCCTAGGTTCAGCAGGGAATTTTACCTCAAAACACTGCTCCTTTCCTGCACCTAACAGAGAGGGGCAAGGTAAGCCCCCCAGGGGCAGACTACCCAGTCTCCTATCAAGGGACAGCAGAGAACCAAACTGTGGACACTTCCACAACAAAGGCAGGGAGTTCTAAGCCATCTCTCTATGGCAAAAACTCTCAATGACTCCCCCACCTCCTCTGCCTTCTTTTCACTCACCAAAATCTAGGAGGAAGGCTCTCCCTCTGCAAAGAAAATTGGCTTTCTGTAACAAAGAACCAGTGGGTCTTAAAGATCATTTTTCAGAGATACAAATTCTCCTTCAACAAGCTCCCTGTTCCAAGAGGGTACCCAGACTTACCTCCAAATCAGAGTTATTGAAACAAGTCCAAACTCTCATATCCCAAGGGTCAGTAGTACCTGTCCCCTCAGATGAAACAGGCAAAGGCTTTTATTCCAGACCATTCCTTGTTCCCAGAAAAGAGGGGACATGGTGCCCCATCCTGGATCTATCCATTCTGAACACCTTTCGGGTGGTCCCCAAATTCAATTCAAAATGCTAACCTTGCAGCAGCTGCTGCCTATGCTGACAAAAAAAAATGCCTGGTTAGTTACCCTAGATCTAAAAGATGCATACCTCCACATCCCCATAAGGGAATCCTGCAGGAAATTCCTTCACTTCAGAGCAGGCTTAAAACACTTTCAATTCTCTGCTCTCCCATTTGGCTTACCTATTGCACCCAGGGTATTCACAAAATGCTTAGCCCTGGCCATAGCCTTTTGCAGACAGAAAAATATATAAATGTACCCTTATCTGGACAACTGCCTCAATCAGGCAGATTGCAAAGAAAAGCTCCTCAAGGACCTCTTCTTTGTCAAAACCCTCCTAACCTCCTTAGGGTACACCATCAATGAGAAGAAATCAAGGCAAACACATTCCAGGAAGATCACTTTCTTGAGAGCACTGCTGGACACAGCATCACAAATGGCCTTCCTATCCTCAGAAAACCAGAACTTTCTGCCGCTATATTTTACCCGTCTGACTTCCAGAAGTCACCTCACTGTGAGGAAGTTCCGGCAACCCTTGGGGTACATGGCAACTTGCATCCTTCTAATTCCTCTGGCCAGGTTTCACATGAGAAAACATCAGTGGTACCTAAAGAACCTTTGGTGTCAGCACTCTCAACCTCTAGAGACCTCTCTTCCTCTGATCCCCTGTATAAGGGATGAGTTTCTCTGGTGGGCAGGGCTCTGTGCCCAGAACAAGGGTCTTCCCTTCACCCTCTGCCGAACTGGGCAGACCATTACCACAGATGCCTCAGACATAGCTTAGGGTGTTCACCTAGAAGGCAGGTGCACACAAGGTCTTTGGGATGCCCAGCACCTTCCCTTACTCATCAACCAGAAGGAAATGATGACAGTACTAAAGGCTCTGACATCCTTCAAACCCCATCTCAAGCCGGGGGTTCTCCTTATCAAAATGGACAACACCAGAGTAATGTGGTACATCAACAAACAGAGAGGGGCCCAATCTTACCCTCTGTGCATGCTAACCATGAACCACTGGCTGACAGCCTCCATGGGATTACACTTGATAGCCCGATACCTACCAGGGATCAACAACTCCCTTTCAGACCACTTAAGCAGAAACTTACTGGACCCCCATGAGTGGCAACTCCTGAGGAAAATCTTTTTACAAATCACTCAGGCATTTGGGAGTCCAGAGGTGGATCTCTTTGCTTTGCATCTCAACCATCAGCTGGAAAAATTGTATTCAAGGGAGTATCACCACCTAGTGTGGAAGTTGGATGCCTTGACCTTCCACTATGACACCCTCTTTGTGTATGCATTCCCTCCTCTGTCTCTTATTCCCAAGGTACTGATCAAAATAAGGGAGGAGAGTCCAAAGGCCATCCGCATTGCTCCAGATTGTCCCAGACAACATTGCTACCCCTTACTGCACAGCCTGACCTGACAGCCTCCTAGGCAGCTTCCCCTGATCTCAGACCTCTTAACTCAGGTGTGGGGGGGGTGCTGCACCCAGACTTGGAGACTCTCAGTCTATCAGCATGGTTAATACTCTAAACGCTAAGAAGTGGCCCCTGTTAAGGAAACAGATCCTAGACATTATCACAGAGGACAGAAGGCCCAGCATCAGAAAATCTTATGCAGGAAAATGTAAGAGATTCTGCTTCTGGAGCCAGTCCAGAGGGGGAAATACCTCACAACCTTCCATCCCTCTTATCCTGGACTACCTAGCAGAGATTTTTAATAGAGGCCTCTCCTTCTCCTACATCAAAATCCACGCATCTGCCATTTCAGCTCATTTTGATAAAGAACAGCCTCTGTTCTCCCATCCTTTGATTAAACAATTTCTCAGAGGGGCTTCTAATATCCAACCTCCCAGAAGGCCATCCGCTCCAGCATGGGACCTGAGTTATGTTTTGGAAAATCTAACTTTACCACCCTACGAACCTGCTGCTTCAGCAGAACTAAGATACCTCTCCTGGAAGACTGCTATTCTCCTAGCTATCACCTCAGCCAGAAGGGTTTCAGAACTTCAGGAAATGATGGCCATTGAGCCCTTCATCATCTTCCATGCAGACAGGGTCTCCTTGAGGACTAATCTCTCTATGCCCAAGGTGGAATTTAATGTAACTCTCATCCAGGTCGTAGATCTACCCACCTTCTTGCCTAACCCTCAAAACAAGGGGGAAAGAATTCTGCACTCACTAGATGTGCACAGACAGCTCAGATACTATCTGGACCACACTAAACCCTTCAGGAAAACAGCCCAACTACTTGTCAGCTTTGCCCCAGGGGCACAGGTGAAGCCCAATTAAAACAAACCATTGTCAAATGGATATCACACTGCATCCATTTCTGCTACATATTGCATGAGAAGCCCCCTGTGTTGACCGTGCCCTGGCCCAGCAATTAAAGAGCCTCAGTCCTCACCACTAACACCACTGAGGTCATCTCATAGAAGAGGAAAGGATAACTAATACACACAGTAAAGTACAATTTCCCTTAAGTGCACACAGAGATCACAGTCAGTCTGAGGTTGGTTGCTCCCTTGCTCACCAGGTCCCCAGTAAGACTCCCCACTAGCACAGCTATAGGGTCCAGGTCTCAGCCTAACTGGGCAAACTAAAACCTCCAGTACCCTCTCTGTCCAACCAGTGCTTTGTGTCCCTGCCAAGTAGCCGACACAACACACACACACTTTGAGATAAGTATTTATACGACTTCACAGACACTCCTGGGAATGGCTGACACATATTTTCCAACTGTAACCCTGTACCCAGACTATACAGTAGTAATTACTGCCACCACCCAGTTAATAATATCAACTGCTAATAGGCCCTTAAAAGGGTGTCCAATTATTACTGTGCAATATTAATATCCAATGGTAGTATGACTAACATTCAAGGCTTACTTTAGAGTGGCCTATTACAATAACCTCTATAAATATGCAATGCACTCTAGAGCTTATCTATACATAAATCAGCCACAGGTAGAAAGTTTTAAAAATATTTAATAATAAATAATTAAAACACAAGACAAAACTACTACACCACAGAGATATCTGAGAGTTCAGATATTACACAGAAACTTAAAATAATACAATAGGACAGGTCTGATTTCAAAGAAAAAAACATAATTAATCTTTACTAGCTTTTATTCCTACATGAACTCACAGTGCTAAAACTTACAAGTGAGCACAAGGCAGAGTGCTGATAAGTTACATGTCCAAAGTCAAAATGCTTTTTAGTCTCTTGTGAGAAATAGTATCTAAGCATTACTAACAAACATGTCTCTAAGGCCATCCCAAATTGCATCATTTTTGATACTTAGGTTTTCCCAGTATTCATATTGCATCATCTTAACACCTGGTCTGAGTTCTCAGGCCACAAACTGCATTATTTAGCAATCAAACACCTGCACAGAAACTTACAATAGAAGACATTTCACATGTATATTCTAAAAGAAACCAGAGCAATAAAGCACATTGCATATCTAAATTCTGGTCATAAACTTTAGCCTTAAAACAATGGGCATGAAATCTTCATCCAGCCACCCTGGAGCTGAATTCTAACATGAAAGGGTACAACATGCTTCACTGGGCCAGTATGCAATGTTGTCACATATTCTGCAGTTACACATTTCACGATATTCTTTTACATTCAAAAAACATGCCTGTACTTTACATCTATTTACAAATGCCAGAATTATATATCAAATTCTGTTTGACTAGGCTGGTAGCCTTCGCCCATCTCTCCCCAATTGCCACCCCCCCCCGGGGAACTCAAGCAAGTTTTTCAAGTGCCCCTTGAGAAACATCACTTGAGAGTGTCAGGTCTACCTGGGTATACCTCACCCCATTCCCTGTCTTCAGAGCCCATCTGCATTGGCATTGCTACTCCCACTGCTGTGCTGCACTGGCATATCATATGCTTGCAACCCCAGACTCCATCTTAGCAACTTGGCATTTTGATGACTGGCTCTGTTTAACCATGTTAGAGGGTTGTGATTTGTCATCACAGTGAATTTTATTCCATACAGATAAGGCTGAAGTTTTTGTAGTGTCCACATAGCTAGACATTCCTTTTCTACCGCTGCATAGCATTCCTCCCTGGGTTGGAGCCTACAACTGAGATAAACCACTGGGTGCTCTTTTCCCTTTGAAGAAATCTAAGTACAGCCACCACCCCATAGTTTGAAGCATCCACCGGCACAACAAAGTCTTTGCTGTAGTCTGGACTGGCTAACACAGGGGTTCCTCCCAAAGATTTCTTAAGCTTCTGAAATGCCTGTTCACATGCTGGGGTCCACACTACCTTATCTAGCCTGTTCTTCCTTGTCAGGTCTGTGAGGGGAGCAGCTATGATACTATCACTGGGAACAAACTTTCTGTAGTACCCTGATGTCCCTAAGAATGCCCTCACCTGCATTTTGGTAACAGGTGCAAGCCATGCCTGAATAGATTCCACTTTGGCAGGTTTTGGCTTTATCTTACCACTCCCCACTCTATGTCCTAGGTAGGAGGCCTCTGCCATACCCACCTGACATTTGCTCAGCTTAATGGTCAACCCTGCCCTCTGTAGTCTGCCCAGCACCTCCCTGACATGCTGAAGGTGCTCTTGCCAGGAATGGCTGTAGATAGCAATCTCATGCATATAAACATGAACAAACACTCCTGTTCCTGCTAAGATATGATCTGCCAGCCTCTGGAAAGTTGCTGGGGCATTCTTCATCCCAAAGGGCATCTTTGTGAACTCATACAAGCCAAAAGGAGTCACAAAGGCTGACTTCTCTCTAGCACTGGGAGTCAAAGGCACCTGCCAGTAACCCTTGCTAAGATCAATGGTTATAAGATACTTAGCCCCACCCAGCTGCTCTAGGGCCTCATCTGTCCTAGGCATGGGGTAAGCATCTGACTCTGTGTGACTATTTAATTTCCTGTAATCCACACAGAACCTGGTGCTGCCATCCTTCTTTGGCATCAACACCACTGGTGAGGCCCAGGGACTGTTGGACTCTTGAATCACCCCTAGTTCCAACATCTCCTGTACCTCTTCCTTCAGAGTCTGTTTGACTCTCTCAGGCACCCTATAAGGGGCCTGCCTGATAGGCGTTTGGGGTCCTGTATCCACCTGGTGCTGCACCAGGTGGGTGCTCAATGGTTTCCTAATGAACATGCCCAAAACTCCTGCAACACTGCTCGCATTTCTCGAACCTGGGTAGCAGATACATTGCTACCCCTTCCACCGAGGTGTCAGCCCAAGCCTCACTGAGGAGCTCAGTCACAAGATCTCTCTCAGACTCCTCCTGCTCAGCACAAGGGTCTCCCTATCATGTTAAAATTTCATCATGTTAACATGGTACAATTTGTGCCCCTGCCATCTGCCTAGCACTTACATCATGTAGTTAACATCACTTACCTTTCTTACCACCTTGTAGGGTCCCTCCCAAGCTGCCTGCAACTTGTTGTGTCTAATAGGAATGATAACCATTACCTGCTGCCCCACAGCATACTCTCTAGCACTAGCATTCTTGTCATACCACACCTTTTTATGTAGTTGGGCTTCTGCCAGGTTCTCCTGGGCCAGGCCCATGAGTTCCCTGAGCCTTGTCCTGAAGTTCAGGATATATGCCACAATGGACTCCTTGTGAGACTCACACTCACCTTCCCACTCATCTCGAATTAAATCTAGTGGTCCCCTCACCCTATGCCCATACAGCAACTCAAAGGGTGAAAAACCTGTGGATTACTGGGGAACCTCTCTGTAAGCAAGCAACAGATGGGGCAAATATTTGTCCCACTCCCTCTTAAACTGATCTGCAAATGCCCGTAGCATGGACTTGATTGTAGAGGTTAACCTGTCAAGAAGACCATTAGTCCTGGGATGGTAGGGGGTGGTCTTCATGTGCTTCAACCCACAGGGCTTCCACAGACAAGCCAGCAGGTCTGACATACAATTGGCACCTCTGTCAGACAGTATTTCCTTTGGGAAACCTACCCTGCTGAAAATCTCTAGCAAAGCATTTGCCACATTCTCTGCCTCAATGGAGGACAAAGCCACTGCCTCAGGATATCGTGTAGCATAATCTACAATCACTAAGATATACATTTTCCCTGTGGAACTTGGGGTACTCAGAGGACCCACAATATCCATAGCGACACTCTGAAATGGCTCCTCAATAACAGGCAAAAGCATCAAAGGAGCTCTCACCTTATCTCCTGCCTTGCCTACCTTTTGGCACTACTCACAGGTCCTGCAGTACCCTGTTACATCTCTGGAAATTCCAGGCCAATAGAAGTTTTGCATAACATGCCTCTTTGTCCATTTTATGCCCATATCACCTGCAAAGGGAATATCATGGGCTATGGCTAGAAGCACCAGATGGTAAGCTCTAGGCACTACCAACTTCTGTACTCTCTCACCTTCTAGCCCTCCCTCAGGGGTCCACTCTCTGTAAAGTAACCCTTTGTTTCAGTATACAGATTCCCCCTTCCCTTGAGAATCAGGTGCCTCCCTAGCTACTGCCTCAGGCCTTGCAATGTAGGGTCTGAGATCTGAGCCTGTCTCAAGTCTCTCCTTGTAACCCTTCCCAGCTCCCCTTCCACGGGAAGTTTGGCATCCTCTGACAGTGGTGCCTCACTGTCAGCCTGGGTACTACTACTCACCTCTACCTTTGCAGTTACCCTGTCCAAGGGAACATCAGTACCCACAAGCATGTGTGGATCACATTCAGTATCACTGCTACAGCATAGCTCACTCCCTGAAGAAACCACCTCAGCAGTCCTGGCTGCAAGTGTGCAGTCTGTCTAGGTCTCCCCCAGGCTACCAGACCCACATGCTTGTCTCCTAGCCTCACTGCATGTAACTGCATAAGGACATAGTACTGCCTCATCCAAATCCTTCCCTTTCAGGACATCTGCATGATGGTAGTTCCATACCCTTGTTGTCTAAAGACAACACACTTTTGGCATTTTGCCTTTCCCACTTACTGGCTCCCTCACCATTGGTTCCCCACCTTGCCTCCATGGACACCTGTATGCCACATGGCCCCACTGGTTACATTCAAAACATTTCACCCTAGGTCCTGGATGTGTACCTGGACCTGGACTAGTGACTTCCCCTGTTACTGGCGGATTCTGTTGGGGAAGTCTGTGCTGCCCACCATGGGTTCCTTTAGTCCCATGAGCAGAACTGGGGGTCCCTTTCATGTGCAGGGCTGCCCTGCTTGCTAGATATAGGTCTCCCTTCTTCCCCAACTCCTCTGAAGTAGCACATTGTCTATCAGCTAACCAGATCCTCATGTCTTCAAGCAAAGTGCTAAGGGCTTGTTCCCTTACCAAAACGTCTGCCAGCCCTTCAAAAGTGGTGACCTGACATCCACTCTCCCAGCTATGAAAATAAGTGCTCAGTTCAACAACATATTCTCATACATTTTCATCTGCCTTGCGTCTATGCTCACAAAACTTTTTCCTATACATTTCAGGTGTTTGCTTAAAACATTCTAATAAAAGTCTTTTTACATCAGTATAATCAAAACAGTCAGTGTCATGTATTTTTGTTAAAGAAGTTACATATTTACCATGGAGTAAGGGGGTCAGGAACTGTACCCAAAGCCTTTGGCAAACTTCATACTGTTTACATACCTGCTCAAACATATGAATGAAGCTATCAAAATGATCCCCCTCTTTAAACTGTGGAAGAAATTTACTGACCTTTTGTGCTTCTGGGGTCCGGTTACTCCCTTCCCCATTACCTCCATGACTCTGGTGAAGAGTCAGCATTTCCCTCTCATGCCTCCTCTGCCATTCATTTTCCTCAGCTTGTAGACTCCTCATTTTCTCAGCTGCTTCTAGTTCCATACGTTTGGCCTCCAACTCAAGTCTCTTTAGCTCCAGCTGGATTTTTAAGTCCTCCGCAGAAAGGTTGAGCTGTCCATTCTCTGAGAATATTGTATCTCCACTGTCAGTCTGATTGTCCTCCAAGCTGCTGTTTTCTGATGCAGCTGCAACCAAGGCTGCAATCAGGTCTGCTTTAGTCAGGTTTTCATGCACCAGTCCCCTAGCCTGGCACATCTCCGCCAGCTGGCTCCTTGTCAGCTTTACATAATCTTCCACTGACATCCTGACTAACACTAAGCTAACAAAAGAAATCAAACAATTGTGATCTGAACTCTGAGTATAAACTGCGTGGCTATTCCAGAGTACAAAACACTTTTAGAGATCACTGTACAGAAGCTGCAAGAATTTGCTCTACTGACACCACTACAAGCCAATTAGTATGTGAAGTAGATCCCACCACTGCCAAACACTTGTAACGATCATGCCCTGGCCCAGCAATCAAGGAGCCTCAGTCCTCACCACTAACACCAGGGAGGTCGTCTCATAGAAGAGAGGAAAGGATAACTAATACACACAGTAAAGTACAATTTCCCTTAAGTGCACACAGAGATCACAGTCAGTCTGGGGCTGGTTGGCTGCTCCCTTGCTCACCAGGTCCCCAATAAGACTCCCCACTGGCACAGCTATAGGGTCCAAGTCTCAGCCTAACTGGGAAAGCTAGAGCATCCAGTAGCCTCTCTGTCCAGCCAGTGCTTCGTGTCCCTGCCAAGTAGCTGAAACAACACACACACACACACACACACACACACACACACACACACACACACACACACACACACACACACACACACACACACACACACACACACTCACACACACACACACAACACACACTTTGAGATAAATATTTATACAACTTCACAGACACTCCTGGGAAAGGCTGACACGGATTGTCCAACTGTGCCCCTTTACCCAGACTATATGGTAGTAATTACTGCCACCACCCATTTAATAATATCAGCTACTAAAAGGCCCTTCAAAGGATGTCCAGTTATTACTGTGCAATATTAATATCCAATTGTAGTATGACTAACAGTCAAGGTTTACTTTAGCGTGGCCTATTACAATAACCTCTATAAATATGCAATGTACTCTAGAGCTTATCTCTACACAACTCAACCACAGGTGGAAGAGTTTAAAATATTTAATAATAAATAATTAAAACACAAGACAAAACTACTATGCCATAGAGACATCTAAGAGTTCAGAGATCACACAGAAACTTAAAACAATACAGTAGGGCAGGTCTGATTTCAAATAAAAATATCTAATTAATCTTTACTAGTTTTAATTATTCCTACAAGAACTCACAGTGCTAAAACTTACATGTGAGCACAAGGCAGAGTGCTGATAAGTTAGATGTCCAAAGTCAAAATGTTTTTTAGTCTCTTGTGAGAAATAGTATTTAAACATTACTAACAAACATGTCTCTAAGGCCATCCCAAATTACATCATTTTTGATACTTAGGTTTTCCCAGTATTCATATTGCATCATCTTAACACCTGGTCTGAGTTCTCAGGCCATAAACTGCATTATTTAGCAATCTAACACCTGCACAGAAACTTACAACAATAGAAGACATTTCACATGTATATTCTAAAAGAAACCATAGAAATAAAGCACATTGCACATCTAAATTCTGGTCATAAACTTTAGCCTTAAAACAATGGGCATGAAATCTTCATCCAGCCACCCTGGAGCCGAATTCTAACATGAAAGAGTACAACATGCTGTACTGGGCCAGTAGAGTGGAATGTTGTCACATATTTTGCAGTTCCAAATTTCACAATATTCTTTTACATTCAAGAAAACATACCTGTATTTTACATCTATTTACAAATGCCAGAATTATATATCAAATTCTATTTGACTAGGCTGGCAGCCTTCGCCTATCTCTCCCTAATCGTCACCCCCCCCCCAAGTCTATTCAAACCCTTTCCACTAGGTCAGCCTCCTCTTCCATAGTACTCATCAGAGGAGTTCCCACCAGGGACATCCTGGAAGCTACCACATGGACTTCTGTCCATACCTTTACCAAGCATTACCACCTAACTCTATTTTCGAAGGCTAGGGCAGGGTTTGCCTCTGCAGTTCTGCGTGGCTTGCTGACCCATTCCTAGGTCTCTTACTAATCTTGTCACCCCTTTCCTCAGCTTTGGAAATCCTCCCACAGGTGATGACTGCAACAGTAAAACATGAAGAACATAGTACAGTTGTGTACACTTACCATAAATGTAGATGTTCGAGTGTATTCACTGTTGCAGTCCTGGTTTCCCACCCTCCTTCCCCCTTATATCTTCTTTCTTTAGGGAGACATAAGTTTCTAATGGTGGCTTTTGCCACCAGGACCACTTCACCATATTTACTTGGGCCTCTGACTGGTAAGGCAAGAAAAACTGATGTAATGGTGTCAGCTGCCTTCCTTTATAGCACTGACAACCTGACATCAGATAGCAAGCAACAGCAGCCGATGAAGAAAAATATTGACTCTGGTATCGGGCCGGCCGATGGCTACCACAGCAGGGATAACCCACAGGTGATGACTGCAACAGTGAATACATTCGAACATCTACATTTATGGTAAGTATACACAACTGTACTTTCCCCAGCAGAGTGTTGATCTACAAGTAATGCCTGCTGAAAAACAAGTCCACTGATTCACGGCAGCATATCAAGGTGCCTTGGAGTTCTGATTGAAAAAAACCTAATGGATGCCATTACTGTACACTTGCAAAGTAGCACTTTTGCTGTTTAGCCTGTGTAAAAAAATAAATGAAACAGAAAAAAAGTGTCTGTGTGTGTCTGTGTGTGTGTGTGTGTGTGTGTGTGCGTGTGCGTGTGTGCGTGTGTGTGTGCGTGTGTGTGTGTGTGTGTGTGTGTGCGTGTGTGCATAAAAGCAGAAGAAACTGTGGGTATATGTGTGTGGGTGTGTATGTGAGAGCAAGTGAAAAGTGAGAGCGAGAGTGATCCAGCAATCCATGGCAACAGCATTTCAGAAGTTAGCATACCTTTCATCCTATTAGCTCAAGATATTTGGATAAGCCATAAATAAATGGGGGGGCAAAGGCTCAAAAATAAGAAGAGATTTTAGTTATTGCTCATAAAATTAGACACTTTGTTAAATAAAAGGATTTGTGTTAGCATTAATTTTCTGAAGGAAATAAAAGTTTAAAAATCTAATGTATGTCATTACTTAGTAACTTCAAACTCCAATGACTGGCAACAAACCAAATGGTTTAGGAGAAAGGGACCAAAAAATAAAGTAAATAACTGGATATTTTTAAGTGTTATATTTTGGATATAAAATGCTTTCTCCAACACAATTAACATATACTACAAGTTTAAAACATTAGATGGAGGAACTATTTTACATCAAAAATATGTAAAATACATCCATCTCAACCTCTTAGAGCAAGACATCTGGACATAGCCATAAATAAAAGTGCGACAAAGGCCCAAAAAAGGGAACAATTTTTAAATATTGCTCTTACAAACTTAGAAAGTTGATAGAACAACAGGTTTTGCTTTAGCATGAATTTTCTGAAGGGAATGAAGTCTGAAACTCAAATGTCTGTCACTATTTTCTAACTTCAGTCTTTAATGATTTGCTGCTAAATTGTTAGAAAAACATAAACTTATGAAAAACTGTCCGAAAATATGAGGACAAATCTGGACATTCTGCGAAAATCTATACAGTTGAGAGGTATGGAATAAATAAATAAGTAAAGCACAACAATTTTACAGACAGCCCATTTTCTAAGTGCAATAATGCCCTCCGGACTGTGTATTATTGTGGAAATAATACCCTTCCAGGAGTGTAGAGGCCCTCTGCCTGTGGTGACATGCCTCAGAACACCCCTGGGTGGGTGTTATTTCCACAATAACACACAGCCTTTTGGGAATGCTTGCTTGCTTATTCTTGAAGAGATCCTGAAATAGCTATAGGAATGGATATTTCTATTCAAATCTGAACTCTAGCTGACCTTCAAGGCATCCACACATCTTAAGCACAATACAATACACCACTATCAGTACACTATTCTTTAAGGCATGTATACTTTATAGTGGAAATACTATTTATTTATTTTTATTTTATTAATTTGTTAACAAGTTAATCCCACTGGACATGTGTTGCATTTCAGGGTCAACCCAGGAGCTCTGCCTGGTTAAATGATTTGCTAAGAGTCACACAGTAGACAAACAGTGGTAAACATTATAAAACATTCTACACTTGTTAATAGCAGGCAGCTCATGAATACTGTAGCTCTAAGTTTTAGTCTTCTGTAGTAACTAAAGGACTTTCTGCTTTTCCCATTTAGGAGTCGCTACAGGGGATCTCTGGTCCGCTTATTATTGGCAGTGGATTTTTACAGTGTCTAGTTGGCAGCCCAGCACCCAACTTTTAGAGAAGGCACACAAGCATTCATGCACCTACCTCCATGTCTTTTTAACATTCTGTCACTTGCAAGGAGGACATGCAGACTCCACACAGAAGACACTCCAGCCGAGAATCAAACTGGAGACCCTCTTGCTGTGAGGCGACAACACTTACTGCTGCACCACCACAGCAAGTGAACTCCAATTTTCCATAGGATGAAAAATGTAGTGGCTCTGTTGTAGTTACATAGATATGGCAAAATGGAGATTTATATTTCACTAGCAGAAAAATATATGATGGACTAAGATTCATCACATTGTCATATTCATCTTTCATTCAATCAGTAAACAAATACTTGAGAAAGAGCAAAGTCATATGGCACAGTGGTTAAGGTGTTTGCATCACATGCATGAGGTGCAAGGTTTGATTTCCACCTTGTCTAAAAGCTCATAGATTAAGGAGGTATATTTTTCCACACCTTTCGGCCCCGAAACATGGACCAAAGCTCCAAAGGTGGTGGTGTCTCCATATTCATAAAGGATAATCACACCTCCAGACTAGTAGCCCAGTATAATGCATCTGAGATACGTCAGGTATAACTAACATTGGATAAGACTGTGATCCAGGTCATAGCCTGCTATAGGTCCTCACCATGTCCTTAGACTCTCACTCCACATTCCTACTGAAGCACCAATGCACTGACCCAACACTTCCTGGAATTCATCAATTCCAGTCCCTTGGACCAGCTCATTCTTAGCTCCACTAGAGGAAGCAACATCCTTGACTTGGTTATTACTAACATGGGCAACCATTGCTCTACACCACTAGTCAATTCCTCCCTGGTTAGATCTGCCCACAAACTAATCACCATGGAAATCCACATCCCACCCACACCCCCGCAAAGGTAACCACCATGAAAAACTTCTCCAAAGCTGACTTTGGACTTCTAAAAACAGAGGTGGCTAACTTCACTGCAGCCATGCCAATGGAAAATAGATGCATGACTGCCAAATCATATACCAATGCACTGCACAAACATGTACATAAATGCATGGAACTAGCCATACCCAACAGAACTAAGATGCTCTCCTCCAAAAAAAGGAAGCCAGTCTGGTGATCCTCTGCCATTAATAAACTCTACAACAGAAGGAAGAAACTGTTGCAGAAAAAGGTGAAGTCCCAAGACTGGAAAAATTCCCTTATTAGCCTCAACAAAAAGTTGAGATCCCTCATCAAAACCTCCAAAGCCAGCTATGAAGGCAGACACTAAAAACAGCCATACAGCCTTCTTTAGTTATATCAAGAATCTCCATGGCAATACCCAGATTTGCTCTGAGTTACTGCACAATGGTACCTCCTATACTGAGCCAACAGGTATTGCCAACATACTGGCCGACAGATTCAGTGCCAACTTTATCCCTCTCTCCCCACCTAAAGGACCAGTCTCTATACCGGAAGAATGCCAGACATCCTGCATTACTGCAGCACAGGTTAAAGCTGCATTGTCTAAGGCCAAGAATACAGCTACCATGGGACCCGACAATATCCCTGGCTGTGTTCTACATGAATTACAAAGTGAACTGGCACCACATCTGTGTGCTCTGTTCACTCACGGCCTCACCTCAGGCTTTGTCCCTACCCAATGGTGCATTGCTACAGTCATCCCTCTCCATAAAAGAGGAGCGACAACAGACCCTGGAAATTATTGCCCCATTAGCCTGATGACACTGATATGTAAGGCTATGGAGTGCATCATCATGGACCTAATTAACAAGAATATAGGGAATCTTCAAAGTCTAGATCCCACTTAATTTAGTTTTGTGAAAGGTAGATCATGCCTCCTCAACCTGGTTGATTTCTTTGAGTTAGTCGCCAGAGCGATGATTAAAGGTAAGGCAGTTCATACAGCCTACCTTGATCTGGCCAAGGCCTTTGATACCATTCCTCACTCAGGAATTATTGATAAACTCATGAAACTAGGCATCAACCCCTATATCATTAGGTGGGTTGCAAATTGGCTAACAGATAGAACACACAGTGTGAGAGTGGTGGACTCTAAGTAAGACTGCTGACCAGTCACAAGTGGAGTCCCACAGGGATCGGTGCTGGGTCCTCTCCTGTTTGGCATCTACTTCTCAGAAGTCCAAGCCAACACGGAGGGACTCTGGTTGACCAAATTCACAGATAACTGCAAGCTGGGAGCCATTATTAACTCCCCAAGTGATGCAGACATCCTACAGAAAAGCCTTACTGAGACCAATGACTGGTGTCAAAACCATGGCCTTAAGCGTAATACCAAAAAATGCGTCATCATCCCTTTTGGGAAAAAACTCAGTTCCCACTAATTACCACATTGATGGGAGCCCACTGAACACTGAAGGTGTTAAAAGAGATCTGGGGACACAGGTTGACAGCAACCTCTCCTTTGACCACCACATTCCACTGTGGTCAAACAGTCCTTCTATGTGGCATATCTCATTACCAAGGGTTTTGCATCCAGGAAGAAAGAGGGCATCATTTCTCTCTACTCTTCCCTCATTAGACCAATAATAGAGTATAATGCCCCATTTGTCATGTACCTCACTAGGCACCTCCAACAGCTGGAGAGGCCACAAAAGTACCTCACGAAGAGGATCCTAGGCCTTAAACACATGTCCTACATGGACAGACTCAAAAAACACCAGCTATTCTCTGTCTCATATTGTCTACTAAGAGGCGATCTTCGCTTGACTTACAAAGCCATATCTGACCCATCTCTGTTAGAAATGCTACATCAAAAGAAATCCCAATCCCTCTACACCACATGCTCCAGGGACCTCAACCTCATTACCACAATCAACAGAACATGCTAGAGGGACAGGTTCTTAATCCAGAGACTACCCATGCTCTGGATAGACTTCCCATACATGTCAAGCAGAGCACCCCACTAGCCCTCTTTAAGAGAAATCTTGATGAGTGGATGGGAAATAGAAAGTTCACCCTGGAGATCACTCCAGTGGCTCTACTTGATAGAGGCACCGGGAACTAACGACGGGCAGCACAATGCCAGGGCACTGTTTTGGGCTAGGCTGTAAAGGCCCCAGGGCCCTTAGCCTAATACACACCTATGAACCTAGTAAGACTGCTGTTAATAAGAGACTTGACATCATGCCTTTGTTTCCTGAGTGGTCAGGTAAGTGGTACATTGCTCAATATGGCATGCATATGAAAGTTAGTGGAACATATACTTTCTGCAATGACAAAGCATACCATATGCCATTAATGAAAGAAAAATTATTGCATGTAGACAGCAAGTGACCATGTGGACATCAGCAGGCTATAATCCTGTACAGTGCTGTGAATAAGGAGTTCAGAAAAAAGTAGTCTATTAATGATGACAAGAAGACCGTAAAATGATGCTTAAATCTCATCTGACTCAAATATTTCTTAATTTATTTCCAGGTATTTACATATTACAAAAAACAAGAAGCTCTTTTTAACTTTACTAACTGTAACGTCCAGCTTATATGTCATAGACTATCGACAAAGAAGTTGTTTGCTTGACAGGATTAGTACTCTCTGTCTTAGATGGCAATCATAATTCTACATCATTCTCCTTCTAAAAATGGCTTCCATGATATGTTTAGTGGATATTACATTTCCTCTATTGTAAGTAATCTATGGCCAGTCATTGCCTGCTTCTGCCCTTTATTTAATTTCTATATCTCCAGAGTGAAGAAAACCGCATGAGATCTGTGGTTTGTTTTATCTATTGTATTCTGGATATATCCATTGCCTTAAAATTTACCTCCATTTACTTTCCCCTGACACAAATGCCTGTCAACATTCTATTTGTTTGTGTCTAATATCATGACATATTTTGTTTCCCAAACTCTCCAGTGTGGTATGCCAGAACATTTATTTGCTAAGAAGGACAGACATTTTCACCTTGATTTTACTTTTCATGCTATCATTTTATGATCATATTTTTATCTTTATTTTACCAAAATTCTCTAGGTTTCATGAAATAAAAGACACAACTTTTAAGTAAACTGGAAAGTGCAAGAAAATGTGAAAGACTATTTTTATGGAAAAATGCAGGTTTAAGAAAGTATACAAGCATGTGTCTTGCTGGTTTACAACAAAACATCCTTGTGTTGTTCCAGTGATATCTTATAATGGGAATTTCTGAGAGCTTGCAATAAACTCGTGCATATAATGTGCTTAAACTTGTACGTGATTTTTATTATCAATGTGCAGTTTAAATGTACTTTCTGAACTGAGAATCCTTAGATCTTAACTCTGCATGACAGAAAACAGATCTACTCATTTCATTCGATTACTTATTGTGAGCTATATGATACTTTAAAATGAAATAATCTTTTCTTCAGGACCAATATGATAGCCCGTGATGAATCCTTGATGGGAAGATGCAATGCTTGAGCCTGAATATTTAGTCAAAAACAACTGAAGTATATGCAAGAAGGAAATTATCATTCTGGCAGTATTTAAACATGATGCTTTTCCAGCAGCATTCTAAAAGTCGAACCAAAAAGTCTTTAGTCATTCACGATTAAAGGGCAAAGGCCTATCTACATATCGATAGTTTTGACATTTGCATTTAAAATAGTCAACTCATTTCAGGCAGTTTCTGTTTAATAATAGGACAGAGGGAATGGTCAATGCAGCTGCATTAATCAAATGCATATAATGACTTGTATTAGCTGTCTAAACCTGTTACTGTCTGTCCATGGAGATGTTTAATGGCACATTTATGGAGAACATGTCCCTCAGCACAGTGACACGTGACGGATAACATTTTTTCACTGATATGCTCCACAGTGATGGTTTGATATATTTGGTCATTCACAACTCTGCAAGTATTGACTTCCATTCTCTCCCCCACAATTATAGCTATCTGGTAAAAACTCATCATAGGCACCAGTAAAGCATGACCCACTCAGAAAAATTGCAGTCATTCAAAGGTCTATTGATGTCAGGAATTTAGTATAATAAAGATAAGTTGTGCAAAAACAGAGAAGTATGACATGAAGCAGTTTATCTTCCAACCTTCCCCGAGAATTTTTTTTTTTATCTTTAACACAGCTATTCTTTCCCCATACTGAACAACAAAGCTGCCTAAGCCCATAAGAGCAAGAAATGCATAAGAGTTGGAACTTTAGACACACACAAATATACATTTCTTTTATATATTTATATATATATATATATATATATATATATATATATATATATATATATATATATATATATATATATACATACACATACATACATACATACATACATACAACTGCGGTGGTGGTGCTGCGGTAGCGTTGTCGCCTCACAGTAAGACGTTGTCCTGTTCGATTCTCAGTTAGAGCGTCTTCTGTGTGGAGACATGCATGAATAGGCGTACCTTTGTTGAAGGTTGTGCGTCAGGGCCGGCAACAAGGCACGTAAAAATCTACTGCCAATCATTAGCGGACCGGAGTTCCGCTGAGACGACCCCTAACCGGGAAAAGCCAAAAGACACAACAACAACAACAACATACATACATAGATACGTATGCTTTTCTCCCCAGAGCTCTACTGAAAATGAGCTCTGAATGGCCCAGTGGACTTTCTCGGTAGTAACTGCAAATAAATAAATAAATAAATAAATAAATAAAATATAATGTTTGATGCTTTACTTCACTTAAATTTCAAGTGTCGGATTTAGAAATTCTGTAATGACATAGCTGAGAATTTCTGCTCCAAGATGACTTACAATTTTATAATTTTCAGCAGTATATTAGTACTTGTATTGCATCTTTCTAGCTAGTGTCATTGTGTGTTTTTCACACTTTATGTAAATAGAGTGTTTTCTTGAAAGTAACCAGCTACTTTCTAGCATTGTCCTCCATGACAGAGTAAACATCTACTTGCTATCCAAACAATGGCTCCTCTTAAAAAAAATAGATCTCACCACAGCTAATAATATTGGCAATTTCAAGAACATGGATACATAATTAAAAAAAAATCTATCTATCAATATAATTTTTTTGTAATATGCAAGTGAGTGTATAGTGTTGTTGCCTCACAGCAAGAGGGTTCCTAGTTCAATTCTCTTCTGTGAATCTGTATGTCCTTCCTGTGCTCGCATGCTCTGGGTGTTCTGGTTTCCACCCATATTCCAAAGTCCTGCAGTAGGTGGACTGGACATGCTAAACTGGCCATAGGGGTGAGTGTGCACACAAATATGTGGTGTGGAAGAAGTACAGTGGCAAGGCTAGCCACTTGGCAGTGCAAACCTGGCTTTAGATGATAGTCACTGTTGAAGTGACAATCTGGCCCCATGTGCAAAAATGGGATAAAGGGGTTTTAGATGTATGGATGAATGGAACACACTGATGTCCCTCTTACCAGGCCGGATAAGGAGGAGGTTACATGTCAGGAGCCATGATCCATCAGACCATACAAGCACTCAAGTCACTTACCACTAAGTACCAGTATGACTCAGTCATAGTCCATGTAGGCACGAATGACCTGAGATGTACCTCCTTGGACTGTATGAAGGGAGGCATGATTGAGTTCTCAGAATATGTGCCATAGGCAGGTATGAGCCCAGCAATGAGTACTGGATGATGCCATAATACCAGCAGAAAATGATCAACTTTAGCAATTGGCTGTCATTCCAAAGGGGTCCAATACTTATCAACCTGGGTAGACATGGTTGACAGGTCAGGCTGCTTTGCCAGGGATGGTTTTCACCTGTCACCTACTCTTTTAGGTATTGGTCAAAACATTATCCATCCCTATAGTGCCTTTTTAGGTATTACCAAGCAAACAAGCCTTTCAACATAACAAAACCAACTCACAACAAGTTAAAGGTGTTACAGCTCAATGCAAAGAGTCTCATCAAGAAACTGCACTCCCTGGAAGCTTTCCCTCACCCTGGAGAATGCTGACATCTGTGCAGTTACAGAACCATTGTACAAAGACATGGATAGCACACCAGCAGAACATGGCCATAATGCCTTTCATACATTCTGACCACCCACTACACATTCAAGAGCAAAAGGTAGGGGTGTATCTATCTACATAAAAGATAAGCACATCAAAAGGCTGGTCAAACAATATGGCATGACATGCTTGAAGTACTCCATGTCCAACTAACTATGGGGAAAATCCATTACCATCTAGCTACATGTCCCCACCATGACCCAGAAAACCCATACATCATATCTGAAGTCACTAGAATCACTCACCATCCAGTCCAGTACCATACTCATGGGTGATTTTAACTATTAGGAGGTGCACATGACCAATAATGTGCAGACCAGAAGACCTCTTGACTTTGTAAATTCAAATGCCCTGGAACAGCTAGTCTGCACTCCCACTAGTGGAACAAATATCCTAGTTCTGGTACTCACAAATATAGGGGAATTCTTTACCCCCCACCCCAGTGTGATGACCTCACTGGTATGATCTGATCACAAAAACAGTCTCCCTTAAAATAAAGGTAAAACTAGTCCTTCCACCTAATCCCAAAAGCTTTAAGAACTTCTCTAAGGTAAGTTACCCATATTAGGGGATGGCAGTAGAGTGTTTCCAAGCTCCACCAAACACAGAAAATACAGAAACCTATGCAGAACCATACACAAAAGGCCTGTATGACCTTATAAACCATTGCATAGAAATGGCAGTACCAGACCAAAATAAACTCAGGTCAAAGTGCAAAAACAAGCCACCCTGGCAGACCCCTGGTATTAATAGACTGTAAAACAAAAGAAAGAAAATCCTCTTGAGAAGTAAGATGGAATTACACAACACAGCAAAACGTCCCTCATTAGTCTTAACATGTGAATCAGGGAACTACTCAAGTCTTTAAAAGCAGACTTTGGGGTAAAAATAGCCCCCAAATTTAGGAAAACTATAAGGCATTTTTCATTTATCTCTGCAATCTTAAGGACAACACCCAATGATGTATAGAATTAGTGGTAGATGGCATTACCTATACTCATCCAGAAGATATAGAAAATCTGCTAGCTGACAAATTCAGCTCAAATTTCACCTCTCATCAATCATAGTTCTCCCCCAAGAAACACTGTCCCCATTCCACTGCAAAGTATCCCCAAAGAACAGGTTGCCACTGCTCTTTCTAAAGCTAAAAATTAAGCATCAGTGGGGCCTGATGATATACCAGGTTATCTCTTACACAGTTAAATCAGGACTTATCAGGTCCAATAGGAACTCCATTTAACAACATTCTCCAGATTGTTTTTGTCCCAATAGAGTGGAGGACAGCAGCAGTCATCCTTCTGTATAATGGAGGACAATCTACTGACCAGGAAAATTACAGATTCTCAAGTTTCAC